>NC_041345.1:6721592-6819966 GCF_004354835.1 Perca flavescens | reverse complement strand
TTTAGTCCATGCAAAATGAGTATGGGAAACTTTCAACAGCTGTTAAAATTGGATTCTGTCTTAAAGGAGCTGCAGAGGTACAGATTGGCCAGGCTCTTATGCATGATGATGATCAGGCAGAGAAGAAGGCAAAAAGTTCTTGGAACCTTTGAACGAAACTGGAGAAACAATGTTTCTGTCAGTGCTCACCAAACTATCCAAGAAAAGAGATGGAATAAAAAAGAGGACATCCCCCTCACCAAAAATGTGATTGTGCTGAGGGATCATCTCAGGATGGTAGAAGACAAAGCAAGAGGGGAATTGAGGCAACAGCTGAGTTTAACAGCATACAAGACACTAAATGAGACCGTACTAGCACAGGTCATCGTCTTCAACAAGCGACGTGAAGGGGAAGCATCACGCTTGACACTTGAAGCCTACAAGAAAGGAAGCACAAATCCCATAAACGAGGCCATTTATGTAACCCTGTCACCACTGGAGAAAGAGCTGAGCAAGCGTTTAACTCTCATAGAAGTACGCGCGGAAAAGAGGAGAAAGGTACCTGTTTTCTTGACCGACAAAATGAGGGAGTCCATAGACTTGTTGATTAAAAGGAGAGATGAAGCTGGTGTTCTTGCTGAAAATCCCTATCTCTTTGCAAGACCCGGTGTGATGACGCACATACGAGGGTGTGACTGTCTGCAAAAATATGCAGAGAAAAGCGGAGCAGAAAACCCTGATCTCCTGAGGTCAACTAAATTAAGAAAACAGGTTGCCACACTCTGCCAACTGCTGGATCTGAGTGAACAAGAGCTAGAACAAGTTGCAAGGTTCATGGGGCATGACCTCAGAGTCCACCGTGACTTTTACAGACAGACAGACAAAACATTTCAAATTGCCAAGATAAGCAAGCTTCTATTTGCAATGGAACAAGGCGCCTCCACCTTCAAGGGAAAGAACCTTGATACAATTGATCCTTCTGTCTGTGGTATGTATGCACGGTTACAGATATCATAATTAATAGAAACATTTTCAGGAAAACCACAGACTCATAGCTATACCTTATGTGCAGGTTACGTTCACTGCTACCATTAGTGTGTAACTTTCTGACTAATTGTCCGTTAGAACTAAATTTTTCAGTGATGTTTATATATGCAGTCAGTGTTTAAAAGACCAAACAAAATTAGCAAAGTGTCACTGTGTTATATATTACTAAATGGATTTTTTTTTTTTTTTGTGAAAATGTTTGGAAACCTTTGGTTTGTAACTTCTCTGGTTGTGGGATTGCATGGTATAGTGAAAAAGTGTAAGGTTATCAGTTCAGACACATGAGTAGATCTAGAGTAGTATTTGTACAAACTCTTTTAATTAACATAAATCGTTGTACTAAGATTGTTGAATACTGAGCACTAATATCTGACCGTGGTTATCTTTTTCAGGTACATGTCCCACGTCGACTTTGAGAGTGTCCCACAGAGAGAAAGGAAACAAGTTAACGAGGTGGATGAAGGTATGTTTTTAAAAGTAAAAAGCGCAGTGCATTTTAAACCGGTTTATATTAGAGCTGCAATAATTGTTTATTTGTACTATTATTTCAATTAAACTAATTAATCTTTAATTTCTAACCAACAATGGATTTGTTAGTTCTACCTATCTTAGTTCTACATTCTCAAATGTGAGAATTACTCTTTTATATAATTTTAAAATGAATATCTTTGTGTTATAATTCAAGTCTTTGACTATTTTCTGACAATAAGGGACAGATGAATCAATATTGAAAATAATTGTTGGTTGCAGCCGTAGTCTACACTCAGTATCCACCTTTATTACTTGCACCTGTACAATCTACAGCAGTCCAACACAACAGCCCTGCCCTAATTTATTTTTGACAGTCATAAATATGTCAATTCACATGCTTATTATTGAAATTATAATCAAAGGTGGTGTTGTAGTGGACTCCATTATATCAAAAAGGTGTTTCTATTTTTTGTCCTCCATATTTACATACATGAGGTGGTCAGAATGTTAGGAATACCTCTAAATGTAACTCAGTTCAGTACATTATCTCTAACTATGACCGCAGTGCTACACAGGATTGAATTAACACCTCCATGACAGTGTCAACAAAAAACCGAATATTACAGGCATCATAATAGACTTTACAGGAAAGAACGGTTGAATTTGATTATATGTGTGTGTGTGTATAAACATTGACCTGAAAAGTGACACCAGTACATACCCACTGGTGTAAACTCACATGTCAATAATTTCTATCGCCTTGCAGATACAGCTAAATGCTTTTACTGGGTCTTTCTTTCATACACTGCATAGGATAAGGTGTCACTTTTAGCTTGCTTTTGTTTTTCAGATGGAGGTTCTGACTTCTTCTCCCCCAAAAGGAGACTGGAGCCCCTCAGTAAAGATGGGAGTTCAGGTGTAGATGGTGAGTTAAATGGTGTTAATTATGAAATTTATAAAAACTCCTGCGTTTTGACAAATTATAGTATGATAGTAATGAACCCTGAATATCCATTATACCTGAGATTTCACTAACTAACGGGTGCCAATGTTTGTCTGTTACTGTTGTAGATCAGAGTCCAGGAAAAAGCCTGGTGCTGAGGCCCTCACAGAAGAAGAAAAGATGTAAAAAGTCCAAGACAGTGGAAGCAATGGGTAAGTGCTTTAAAATGCTTTTACTGGGTCCTTCTTTCATACACTGCATAGGATAAGGTGTCACTTTTAGCTTGCTCTTGTTTTTCAGATGGAGATTCTGACCTCTTCTCCCCCAAAAGGAGACTGGAGCCCTCAGTGAGGATGGGAGTACAGGTGTAGATGGTGAGTTAAATGGTGTTAATTATGAAATTTACAAAAACTCCTGCGTTTTGACAAATTATAGTATGATAGTAATGAACCCTGAATATCCATTATACCTGAGATTTCACTAACTAACGGGTGCCAATGTTTGTCTGTTACTGTTGTAGATCAGAGTCCAGGAAAAAGCCTGGTGCTGAGGCCCTCACAGAAGAAGAAAAGATGTAAAAAAGTCCAAAACAGTGGAAGCAATGGGTAAGTGCTTTAAAACTGGACAAAAAAAGGTGTATATACAGTCCAGACAACAAGTATTTGGACAGTTGGACTTTTTGTGTTCTTCGACACAAATAAAGTGCTAAGTCTCAGTTTTTATTTAAATAGGTTTGCATCAATATAAAGAACTGTGTGCGAGACGTAGCCCTTGTAACACATAATGACCAAAGGTTCGAGGTCCAAAAGTAATTGGACCGATGAACATCAAGTCTAACAAATTCATCATATTTAATATTTGTAGTCAATGACTGTCTGAAGTCTTCAACCCATAGACAGCAGCAGACTACAGGTTATGGTCATGAAGTCGTATCTTGATCATTGACAATGAAACGTGTACGCTTTCATCCTGGGGAGCATTCTGAACTTGCTGTAGTCATAAAGGGGGTTTTCATAACCATATGAATCTACACTGAGATGTACAGTATGTATTTAAGGTTACACAATCTACATTGTCTTTTCTGTCATTTTTAGTGCCACCCATAGTAAAGGTGAAGAGACCATGGAGTGAAGCAGAGAGGAGTGCGGTAAACAAACACATGGCAAAGTTTATTGCTGAGCGCCGCGTTCCAGGTAAAGAACACTGCATGTGATGCATAAAAGAGGAGGAAGCCTGATCATGGAAGGATGTAAAGAACTTTGTGTACAACACAAATGTCACATTAAACCGGAGGAGTGCTACAAGTCAGCTTCACTTTTGACAATCTTTATTGTGCAATGTAATGTTATGTTCTAGTTGATGTCTGCTGCAGTTCTTTTGATGCTTTGTGCAGTAGTGTTCAAGTGGTGTTTCAAAACCTAGAAATAAGGGTTGGGCATCGTTTGGATATTAATGAATCTGATTCCAATTCCGATTCTTTCTTCTGATTCCGGTTCTCATCGATTCTCGATTCCAATTCTTTGAGGGGTGGAGTTGAAACGGGTCACATGCTTATTTCACAAATGCAGAGGCAGAGGAAAGTTGTTTTTTTAACAGGGCTTTTTCAATGTAAAATAAAGCCACACTAGAGCACTACTTACTGTGCTCCATGGCTGCAACACAAGCGCCTGGCCGCTACGGAAACCAGAACTTGCATGTGTTAAATTTGGAACCCATGATCAGATTTGAAACCAAATCCTCCAAACAATTCCAATAAACGATGGAATCGTAATTTTTGAAACGATTCCAAGTAGGAATCTGTTCTCGATGCCCAACCCTAGAAATAAGGCACATTTGCAAGTAACATTTATTTTAATAATCTCTTAATTGCACTAATATTTTCTTAATAGTTTTTATAAAATGTCAGAACATTTTGAAAAAAAAAACTAAAACAAAGCGTAATGTCTTCAGGTTTATTTTTTTCAAATGAAAGTTGTGACAAGTTTATCACAAGGGAAAAATAAAGCAGCACATTCTCAAATTTGATGTTACTGTAACTGAAATAAATGTTCTGATAACTAAAAGTTAACACTTAAGTTTTTTATTGCTTTAATTTAGTTCACAAATACATCTGTGCTTTTGTGCAGTAGTCTAATCAATGGTCACATCATTAATTGTATATTGTGTGTGTATATATAGTGTATATTCTGCTTCTGTATATGAACCTCAAACTGCAACTCTTCAGAGACTCTCCAATTAATATATTATTACATTATATGTCAGTTATAAAACCTAAAATGGTAGCAAAGAATAACTGCAAGCAAAAGAAAAAAGGTAGTTAAAATAGTCTAGCCAGAACTGAACCCAATAGCGCCCCCTAGAAATGGTCCTCACTTCAATGGTAAAATGACTGTTCTTATACTTGGTTTTAAAAATGATCTGAGGTGGAAAACTGGGTCAGGGAGACATCTAGTGTTTAAATATAGCATTAGTTTGTCTGTAAGTGTAGCAGAAAGGGTGGTCCTCACTTCAATAGCAAATATACCCGGTCCTCACTCTTAAGCCCATACAAGAATGTGTGTGTGTGTGTGTGTGTTTTTGTGCATGCGTGCGTGAAAATGCATTTGTCAAATAAATTATTATAGGCAAGTAAATTTTGGGCAGCTGACAATAATATTTTTATTCCAGTGCCACAAACAGCTTATCCCAGGTTCATAGTTCGCTGCATTTCAAAAGTTTGAAAAGTCTTGACTTGACGGCTGAATAACTATAATCTCCATATTTTACTGATTTGAACATGTCCCCAAACATACAGTGTCAAGTTACATCTGCACAATGTCTAAAGCTAAAAAAAAAATGGAAAATTAATATAATTAAATTAAGAATAAATAGCCTCACTGTTTGTGTTTGTGTGTATTTTTTGACTTCAGAGTTATTGCTCGATCAAATTCAGTAAATATTTTTTTTCATTTCTATGATAGGATATGCAGTGTTTCTTTCTCTCGAAGTGCGACGAGAAATAGGCTGCTAGCCTAGCTAATCTCCCTTCCTTTACATAAACACTTAGACAGTCGAGGACACAAACAACTTGCTTCCCTTCCTTGGAAAAAAAAAGATATTTCATTGTCATCGCAACTGCCCGCCAACTGTCAATGTAGACACACACACACACACACACACACACACACACACACACACACACACACACACACACACACACACACCAAGACAAGACAGAGATAACCCTAGTTATTTTGGGGTTATTCTCTTCCAGCAGTGAGTCAGGACAGCTGAAAGGGAGAAGGACAATACCCGCCCTCTCCTCTCCACTGACCTCTGACCTCTTCAGACTGTGTGTGTGTGTGTGTGTGTGTGTGTGTGTGTGCGTGCGCACGTGTGTTCATGTACACAGGCTCTCATGCCTTCTGCACTGTGATGAAGGCTGTTGGAAGTGTGAAGGTGTGAAGTACCTGAAACTTGGACTGCATGTGTGTGCACATATTCTATTAAAAAAATACATATATATCTTGAAAGATTCCGCATACAGCAATTTAGAGATTTGCATTTGTTATCACTCAGGGAGTGTCCATACACAGACACACACACACACACACACGTACCTAATGTGTGTTTTTTTCTTTGGGCATTTTCACCTGGGGGGGGAGACATGCAAGAAACTGTCACAGGTCAGACTCACAACCTCGACTTTCTGCATCGAGGAACAAACCTCTACATGTTTGTGCACGCACTCTACCAACTGAGCTAACACAGCCAAGTGTTCTTTATGATAGTGAGTAATGATTTTGTGAAGTCTATCTTTAATATTTTTTATGTGTGTGGGTGTGCTTTACTTTGCATTATCGTTGGGTGTGGACGGTGTAACAAACATTCCTGTTTCTGGGGTGAAAATGTCAAAATCTTTGTCACTCTCTCCAAACACAAACACACACATGTGGTTAGACACCAGAGTGTCGGCCAACAAGGTGCAAAAATTTCAAACAGTTAAAATAGTCTCCGACGGGATGACCCGGCGTGACCGCAGCAGCTGAGAATTTCATAAGAGAGGGAGGAAAGAGGAGGATGGAAGGAAGAGTATAGGATCTGAGTGTCCCTAATCACCAGGCCACCCTGACACACTCATTTATTTCAGTAAAATCCAGTCTCCCATGTTATAGTAAAGTCTGACATGTTGTTGTCCCATCTATCCACGCCAACATTCTCCCTGTGTTGTAAATGTGTTCTTCTACAAAAATGTTACCCAACTTCCTTTTTTGCTGCAGAGGGACAATAATAATAATTACTACGGTTGCTAAAGAGCTTTGTCACTTGAACATAAGCAAATGCTGTTTTGGGGCGTTTGCTGAAATAACTGATTCTGTCATTTTTCTTGAGAGGAAAGTCAACGAAAAAAACGCAACTTTTGTCGTGCCAAAAATTCAAGTTTCTTTACCCTGTAAAAACAAGCCTGTTGCATTGTTCTTCCAGAGGGTACTTTTTGGTCTCAACAGAGCCTTAGTAAAGAGCAGGAGTGTACTGACAAGCTCAGTGGAGCATTCAATTTAGGACCCCCTGCTGTACTCATACCACTGTCACTATTACGATTATTAGTTATTAGTTACTAGTTAAGTGTGCAGAAACTAGACTCTCTATGGCAGGGATCTTCACAAATTAAAAAGTCTTACCATGAATCCACCAAAATACTAGCAAATATACTGTAACTCCCCACTGGTGATGGGTTTACTGGCCTATAGGTAAGGTAGTCACTAGGGAGTTAATCCTAAGGAGTAACTGGGCCACATGTGTGTTTAACATTAAAACATAATTTATAAACTGTTAATAGCTTAGTTTTCTATACAAAAAGGTATATGTAAAGGCTCTAGGCCGCCCTTCATATTACTGTAGGCCCAGTTTAATATGCAACTTCATTTTATACAGTATATTTAGTAGGGGGGCCCTGCTACATCTCTCTTTCAGTTAAGGGGTCCTTGGCTTAAAAAATGTTGAAGACCCCTGCTCTATGGAACAATGTATTAGCGTCTGCCCTTACAATCTATACATATTCTGACAAACTGAAAAAGCTGTAGCATTTATCACAGGGGTGGCCAACCAGTTCAGCATAAAGAGCCACAAAAAAACACGCACCATAGCAAAAAGCCACACAACACATGCAGGTCCACATTACAACAGCAACAGGTTTTTTTTTCTTACTTAGAGTGACTCAGTGGGGAACCTGACAGTCTTTGTTATCCACAATCCTTTTTAGGTCTGGTTGTACTCGGTTGTGGCCACTCGAAGCGACTCTTTCACTCATTTGTCACTAGAGGGGCTTTCAAACAATCTGATTCAGCAGTGAAAGGGTTAATGAGGAAGGTGATCTGTGGCCGCTTTTTTTCCTCAGGTTGCAGAATCTGTCCATAAAAAAACTATTTTTTTAACTTATCTGAAATGTTTCAAAAAGTAAATAAAAATCCACCAATAACACAGCCCCCAGCCACACAGTAAGAGCCTCAAAGGAGAAGGCAAAGAGCCCCATACGTCTCAAGAGCCACAGGTTCGCCACCCCTGATTTATCACATGCCAATACCTGAGTGATGTATGGAACGTGAACAACCAACATGCTCTATCAGAACGTGATGGCAGTACTTGAAAGTAAATTGGAATGAAACACACAAACACTTTGTTTTCTTCTGTACTTTTTCACATGTAATTTGTTTTTTGGAACATCACCATGTCCAGATCACACCCATCGTTTCTCCTTAAACGACTTACTTCCTCTTTCCTCTTCAGTTCACATCTCTGGCCTGCCACACACCTTCTCCCAAACACACACACACACAAACACACACACAAAACTTCCTCTCATAATCCAGAAAAAATGTCAGTTATGTTAAGGCTGGTGTGTGTGTGTGTGTGTGTGTGTGTGTGTGTGTGTGTGTGTGTGTGTGTGTGTGTGTGTGTGTCATTGTTCCCAGTGTGATGACTGATTGTGCAGATAAGGCTTAACTTTTGTGCTGAGTAACTCTGTGACCAAGCTCTGACCTGAGTCTGTGCATGCGTGCGCACGTACGTGTGTGTGTGCGTGCGTGCATGCATGCATGTGTGTAGACCACTTGCTGAATGGACAGATGTCATTGCTCAAATGAACTGCATGTACTTGCACAAAATGCACAAAATGTTTGAAATGTCTACACCAGTTAGGATTTATAATATAGCTATAACTTCTTGTTTCATTACAGAGAACAAATAATGCTCAATAATGTCTACGCATACATACATTTTGCCATGCTAGCAGCGTGACTCTAGGGATGCTAATGTCTGCTGGTGAGTCTGTCCACCATCCACACACATTCATGGTCCCCTGAATAGTAATCACTTTGCTAGGTGGGTTTTGTTGACAGAGCCAGGCTAGCTGTTCCCTCTGTTTTCAGAAAATAAGAATCACATCAAGGGCCAGACATGTTTAGTTTATTGACATGTTTTTATTTAATCAAAAAAAGTCAAACATCTTTGACTGTATTATTGCATGTCTCATATACCCTTCTCCCTTACGGCTTGGTTGACATAAAGCCCCAAAAAAGAAACTTAGCCAGCAAAGAAAAAAGGTTGAAAAAAGCGAGGGGAAAAAAGTTGGAAAATGCGCCAAAAACTTCGGCAAAAGTTGCAAAAACGTTGAAAAAAAAGTGCCAAAAGCGTCGACTAAAGTGACAAAAACTTCAGAAATAGGAACAAAAACTAGGTGGGCCAAAGTTCTTTATGAACCGAAATTGTTATGAGGGCCGGATGAGTTTGACACATGTGGTCTATGTGCTAAGCTTAACTGGTAGTAGCTTCATATTTACCATACAGACGTGAAAGTGGTATCAATCTTCTCATCTAACTCTCAGCAAGAAAGGGAATAAGTGTACATTGCAGTGTCAACACTGATCTCCTCCCTTCAGAGTCTTTGTGTGTTCACACCGCACTCAGGTTGGGCACATTTCAAACACATGCTTGTTCTAAAGGAAAATATAGTTTCTTTACAAGCAGAGTCTTGTTTTCATTGGCTATTCATTTGTTTATGTATTGCAGTACATACCCAATGTATACATGTACTGTATATACACATAGGTACTAACTGCCACAATAGAAGTTTAATTCCTAAAAATCTAAAAATGCACAATCTCATATCAGTGTTCAATAGGTGGTTTATCGTTTTTTTTTCTCCCTGTCTAGAGATTTAGTGGAGCAGTGTACACAGGGTAATGTCAACTTTGAGTGTCTTCTCTCTCCACTTAAAGAGCTAATGGGTCCTGGCATGGGAGGAATGGTGAAGAGAACGAGGAGATTATAGCCATTCCACAAACTGCTCTTCCAATCTAAAGTCTCCAGCTGAACTGTTGTTTTTCTCTGCGTAGACTTGCATGTCGCCTCGAGGGACAAATTAAACACCTAATGACACACCTGCCTTTGCTCTGTCTCTCTGTGCTGCACCCCTCTCTAAATGCCTTATGTTTCTGTCCCAGTGTCTGCTCTGTCCCTATCTTTCTTTTGAGGTCTGTTTTTGTTTTTCTCACATCCAGTTTTTTTTTCCTTTCTTCAGTGCCCAGACAACACAGTAAGATAATCTAGTTTTAATACACTGTGTTCCGGCCAACTGTTGACAACCTACAGTACCATGCAAACAGTGGTGAGCAGTGAATAAAGCTTGTTAAAGGTTTCTGTGAATACGTCTGTCAATTAATGATAGATTGGCCAAAACAAAGAAAATATCACATTACACAGTCTCGACAGGGCAAACAATTGGGGAAGGGGTAGACACATACACACACACACACACACACACACACACACACACACACACAAGGGCACACAAATACAAATTTACCCATGTAAAAAACACAGATAACACAGCTAGTAATATGAAGGGATAACTCACACACATTATATACACAGACATACACAGAGACACACCTAACGCTTCTCCTTGTTCTTCGACTGCAGAGCCAGACAAATGATACTTTATGGACCAATCACATTTTCCTATAATGCCAGTGAGCCAATGAAAACAGCTTGTTTACAAAGTTCAAATGTATTTGGCCAGAAACAGCTGTGGGCTACAAAGACCCACATAACAATATACTGTATGTAACACACACACACACACACACACACAGACTTGTCGTATGAGCTCCCACAGTAAGAAAAGGTAAAAGAGGTGGAGATATATTTCACAACAGCGACGAAGCTGTTAATATGTAGCATTTTTATCAGTGTCAATGTCAAAGTAACTTCTACTTAGGTCTATGTGCCCTGCAGTCCATGCCCTATTTGTGGCAAGCACCGAAAGGGAGTAAATCACCGCCATAGATGGTGACAGCCGGAGCCACCGTGAGCCATCCACTTTGAGCTTTAATTTGGCTCTTCAGAAACCCATGGGTGACGTCACGGAGACTAGGTCCATATTTAATACAGTCTATGGGTGTTACTCATATCAACTGCATTGTTGATGCCTCCTGAGGATATTAGTGCCCGTTGCATTTTTGGACCCTCCTGAATTGATGAACTATTCACCATTGCTATGTGATACATGGAAGAGGTCGGAGAGAAACATATTTTCAATTGCTCTGTACGTCTGGCACATACTGCAGAATGGACAATAAAGTTGATTTGACTTAACTTGACTTCTTGAAATGATGTTAAAATTCCAATAAGTAGGTTAAAAATTGTGCTGGATTACAACATAGTTTGTTTCAGCAAATCTTGTCATTAAAAGAATGTGCATTGCATGAAACCATACATTGTCAGAAATCAATTAAGATCTATTACAGTAATTTCGTTGTTGTTGTTTGAAACTTGAATACAAGCCCCAACTACTGTACTTGCCTCTCTATGTTCCAAGTGTGTGTGTGTGTGTGTGTGTTTGTGTGTGTGAGTGTGTGTGTCTAATATCTATCTATCATCTATCTGTGCCTATATGACTGTAACATTTGCATAACCCAGACTAGCGGCTAGTTGTTATGCTAGCGGCTAGCTGGCCTGTCAGCTGACGGAAGACGATCTAACGTGACCAGATATCGTCACCAGAGCCAGAACTGTGTGCCCAAAGGCACCGGGACCGGAGTCGGACCTGTCAGGCCCAAGGACCTGCAACGGACAGACACCAGACTGCAGTTTCTGCTGTTTGTAAGGCCTCCCTTCGTTCCATTAACTAGCTGTTAGGTGTCGCGATAGCAATAATCTAGTTGGTCTGTCAATAAGAAAATTGAGGCAGGCGAAAAGAAAAAATCCCTCACGTTCATCATGACACCTAAACCGAAAGGAGAGGACGGTGTAAGTCTATCACAGGTACGCGATCTTTTAAAACAACAACAAGATGTATACATGCAGTTGCTTACACAGCAAGAAAACAACTTCAAGTGCTTCGTCCAAATCTTGGTTGATTCTACTAACAAGAGAATGGATGATATGATTAAAGACGTCCATGACCTTAAGATCAGTTTGCAGTTTTCACAAAAAGAAGTGGAAGACCTACATGACACCTGCAGGGGAGTTAAAGAAGGAAAACAAGGACGACGAGCAGACATCACTACAGTGTGTGAATCAGCCCTAACAATGACTGGAAAAGCAGACTACCTTGAGGGCCAATCAAAACGGAACAATATAGTTATAGAAGGCATTCCTGAGTCCCCACGTGAGAGCTGGGAGGAATCTGAGGAAAAGGTTCGGGAGATGATTGCGGTAAAGTTACAGATGGATGAAAAGAGGATAGAGGTGGAACGAGCCCACAGGATGGGAACCAATTCAGGTGACAAACCCAGGGCTATAGTGGTGAAATTCTTAAGACTTAAGGACAAGATGGCCATTCTGAATAGAGGACATAAACTAAAAGGAACTAACATCTTCCTAAATGAAGACTACACGGAGGCCGTACGCCAGAAGCGGAAAGATCTGATCCCTGCCATGAAGGTTGAAAGAGGTAAAGGGAACATCGCATACATCCGCTATGACAGACTCATTGTACATCCTCCCTCACAAAAGGCTGAGATATTAAAAAGAGCCAAGCCTGTGGGTTCTTAACTCTTAACTTTACACTGCATGCACACATACACATACACACATAAGTATACACCATTGACTACATGTGACTGAATCATGAATATCATTGCTTTTTGTTTTGTGTGTTTTTATCTATGTAATGTCGACATCTTATAAACTTCCTAGGAAAGGGCTAAAAATAGCCCATCTCAATATATGTAGCCTTAGAAATAAAATTCAGGACATGGATAATTTGTTAAAATCAGACAACATTCATATTATGGCCATTTCTGAGACCCATCTAGACGACTCATTTGATGATGCTGTAGTAGAAATACATGGATATAACATTTATAGAAGAGACCGGGACACCTATGGGGGAGGAGTAGCGATATATATTCAGAGTCACATTCCTGTTAAACTCAGAGAGGACTTAATGTCAAATGTAGTAGAAATATTGTGGCTGCAGGTTCACCTGCCTCATTTAAAACCTATGCTGGTGGGATGTTGTTATAGGCCACCAAGTTCCAAGAGTCAGTATTTGGATAATTTGTGTGAAAATATTGAAAGAGTATGTGATTTGAATAATGAAATTTATCTCCTGGGAGACCTGAATATTAATTTATTTTCATCAAGCTGCCCACTAAAAAAGAAACTTTTAAATGTAACTAGCACCTGTAATCTGGTTCAGCTCATTAAACAACCGACCAGAGTATTCAAGGAAAACACAAGAAGTCTATCATCCACATGCATTGATCACATTTATACCAATGCTGCAGAATTATGCTCAAAAACTGTATCGGTTCCCATAGGATTTAGTGATCATAATTTAGTAGCAATATCTAGGAAAGTCAAAGTTCCAAAGGCAGGGCCTAAAATAGTGTTTAAGAGATCATATAAGCAATTCTGCTGTGAGTCTTATGTGGATGATGTTAAAAAGATCTGTTGGTCTGATGTGAGTAAGATGACGGACCCAGATGCTGCAGTTGAAGTATTCATGAAACTGTTGAGTCAAGTTATTGATAAGCATGCACCGGTGAAGAAAATGACTGTTAGAACTGTTAGTGCCCTTTGGATTGATGAGGACTTGAAAAAATCCATGGCTGAGAGAGATGAGGCAAAACGAGTGGCAAACAGGTCTGGATGTACATCTGATTGGCAAACATATTGTAAAATACGGAATTATGTGACTAAAATGAACAAAAAAAAGAAGAAATTGTATTATGAAAGTAAAATAAATAATGTAAAGTATGATGGTAAAAAACTCTGGAGTGCCTTAAATGACATCATGGGCAGAAAGAGTAATTCAACTCCATCTTTCATTGAGGTGGATGGGTCTTTTATTACTAAACCTTTTGAAATTGCTAATTATTTTAATGATCATTTTATTGACAAAGTGTATAAACTACGGCAAGAAATACCAACAATAAGTTGTAATCCATCAAATTCACGTATAACAGACCGAATAATGAAAGACAAGACCTGCACTTTTGTATTGTGTAAAGTGACAGTAGAACAGGTGGAGAAAATATTGCAGTCCATCAATAATGAAAAACCACCTGGTATTGACAACTTGGATGGAAAGTTACTGAGGATGGTTGCTGACCAAGTTGCCATGCCTATATGTCACATTTTCAATTTAAGCCTTGTAAGTAATGTTTTTCCTCGAATTTGGAAAGAAGCTAAAGTTATACCTTTGCCCAAGCAAGCTAGGGCTGCCTTCACCTGCACGAATAGCCGACCTATTAGTTTGTTGCCTGTTCTTAGCAAACTACTGGAAAAAATTGTATTTGACCAAATACAGAGCTATTTCTCTGTTAACAATTTGACAAGCAAGTATCAGCACGCTTATAGGGTAGGTCACTCAACATGCACTGCACTAACACAAATGACGGATGATTGGTTAAGGGAAATTGATCAGAGGAATACTGTGGGAGCTGTGATGTTAGATTTTAGTGCTGCCTTTGATGTCATTGATCACAAATTATTATTGGAAAAACTTGAATGTTATGGTTTTGCACCATCTGCATTATCATGGATAGGAAACTATGTATCCCATAGAACACAAAGAGTTTTTTTTAATGGAAGTTTTTCTGACACAAATCATTTAGATTGTGGAATTCCACAAGGAAGTTCGCTCGGCCCTTTATTATTTTCAATTTTTATTAATGATCTTCCTCTTGCTTTTAAAAAGCTTATGTGTCCATGTATGCAGATGATACAACAATATATATGTGTGCACCTACTATTAATGAAATAAGTGCAACACTTAACAAAGAGTTGCAGATAGCACTAGAATGGGTAATCAACAATAGACTATTCCTAAATATGTCAAAGACTAAAGGCATTGTATTTGGTACAAATCATTCCTTGAGCTCTAGGCCTCAGTTGAATTTGATGTTAAATAATGTAGTTGTTGAACAAGTAGAGGAAACAAAGCTTCTTGGTGTTCTCTTAGATTGTAAACTATTGTGGACAAGACATATAGATTCTCTTGTTGCAAAGATGGGGAGGAATATTTCTGTTATAAAAAGATGCTCTGCTTTCTTAACACCACGCCTAACCAAACAAGTCCTGCACACTCTAGTGTTATCACATCTTGACTACTGCCCAATGATATGGTCAACTGCTGCAAAGAAAGATCTAGGAAAGTTGCAGCTGGTTCAGAACAGAGCAGCTCGTCTTGCCCTTCAATGTCCAATTAAGTCTAATGTAAACAACATGCATGTTAAACTCTCTTGGTTGAAAGTTGAGGAGAGACTTTTAGCTTCACTCCTGGTTTTTGTTAGAAATATGAATGAATTAAAAATACCTGATTGTTTGTATAGGAAACTTTCATTTAGCTCTAACACACATAATTACTCTACTAGACATTCCACTCGAGGTCTTTTTAAAGTCCCAAGAGCCCGAACAAAATCAATGCAACATACAGTATTGTATCGAGGAATGGTTGCTTGGAACTCCCTTCCAGTTGAGATTACCAAAGTGTCTAATATATCAAGTTTTAAAAACAAGTAAAGGATCATTTAAGGGCCAGAAGACTGTAACCATAATTTTTTGTATTTAGTTTATGTATAGGAAGATTGAAATGTAAACAAAGATGTTATAAAATTGAAATTTTTATGTTCTGCATTTGTGTATTCATTATGAGATCTTATATTACTATTTATATACAGAGAAAGAAATGTGTATATCTGCAAGGAGACAAATATTAGTTATCTTGTTTTTAAATTTTGTTTTGTTTATCTTTTCATTTGTAGTTTGTTTGTTTTTGTCTGAAAATGGAGTTTTATGTTCTGTGTGGACCCCAGGAAGAGTAGCTGATGTTTTGCATCAGCTAATGGGGATCCTAATAAAATCAAATCAAATCAAATCAAATCAAATAGCACTGCCTAGTGGACACATTAAGTCATCTTGTACTCCAGTAATCACCAAAGTTTTAGGACAATAATTTCCTCCTTCTAATTCACAATTATGACAACTGTGACAATACTGAGGGATACTGAATGCTGAGTTACTGCTGAATGCTGATCAATTATGAGTAACACTAAATACTAAATGTAATACTTTTCCAGCTATTTTCTATCTGCTTTATAAAAATGTATAATAATAATAATAATAATAATAAATAGTTACATTTTAAGTTTAATTGTGTATGTCATCTGTATTCTGTTGAGTTATCATCAAAGCAACCCAACACAGGCTTGATTGATATAAGCTGGAATGCACAATCCAAAAATAGTATGTATGAACATTTTTCAAAATAAATTGATATACTTGTATTAATAAGTAACTCTTTTTTGTTTGTTTTTTGTTTTTGTTTTTGCATTTTTCCTTCCTCTTGTCTACAATGGAAGGTCAAAGGTCAGGTAAGAAAAAGTGCACTTCACACACACACACACACACACACACACACACACACACGCACACAGAGTTGAATAACGTTTTTTTTCTTCATTTAGGGGATCGAAACTTCATGTAGTGCGCATCCGGAACCTTCGAAGGGGGAAGACTTTAACGGGAGGACAGAACACTCGTGCAAAGATGTCAGACGTACCAGATAATGCAAATGAGCGTAAGATGTTTTTAGTTAATTTTTAGGAACTTTAGACAATATAGCAAGTAATTCACAATTTGTAATATCATATATTGCCTTTACTGTAAGGTTGTGGTGGGTTATAAACACACGTTTCTGTTACTGTGGCAACACTGTAACGTTAACGTTACTTGCAATATTCCGTAGTAAGTAAGCAAGCTAGTTTTCAGGGATGTCCAAGCAGGGCATCAGTTAACGTTAGCTAAAATATCTTTACATATTCATATGGACTTGTACTACTGGCTAATTTCTTTTTTTAAATAAATAATTAAACTGTTTAAAGAAATTAAACAGAAATCGCCTGTGAAGTTTAATGACGCACTTACTAAAGTGTTTCTCCTGACGGCAGCCATAACGAGATAACGAAGTCGAAGAAAGAAATAGTTAATTTTTGCCTACACAAGATATTATAAATACACAGGGCTACTTAAACAGTAACGTTACTGAATGTATTTGTAAAATGAAATGCCACACCACTCTTTGACGTGTTGCCGAGTCCTTATGGACACAGTTCTCAGCCTCCAGAATTTCCAGAAGTTACTATCTGTTATTTACTGATAACATATACCACATTTAACCATATTGTTCGGCAGTATTAAGTTGTATAATAAATGTAGAAAATTGTATATATTTTTTAATCCCAATCCTCAGAATCCAGATTAATGTTAGTTCTCCATTTAATTGTTCTTAATGTTAAAATCATTATTTGTGTCTATTATTGAAACTATAGGATATTACACTGAGTGAAATATTCAAACCCAAGACTTCATGTTATTTTGGCTGCAAAAAAAAGACCCCTTGTTTGACATTTTATACACATTTCCACAGCATTCACCTCAACATAATTTGCTCTGTGTTGAAACTCTGGCATCTCTACTAAAATACTGTCTGACCAGCTGGCAGTGGAGCTAAAGAGGGTGAAGAAATATAGTTCAACTATAGACTTGAGTTTATCTTTATCCACAGAACATGTATTGGGGTGTGATTAGTTTAAGATGATATGATAAAGACCACACACTAATAACTGGTCTGTGTTTTATTCTTTCAGACTGCCCGGGTACAGAAAGTGAGCAAGCAGGGAAGACCTCTTCATGTCAGGGCTGTCCCAACCAGAAAATATGCGCTTCTGGAGCCACCAAGGCCCCCGATCCTGGTAAGACTGTTACAAAATCTTGGTATTGGTATGCTAATTTGATATGTACAGTTCAGCAAATACATGTGGAACTATTGGGATGAGTTAAAGGAGAATTCTTGTCGATTTTTACCTGAATCTTGATCGCTATATATCTCAGAGTACTGTCAATAGGGAAAAACAAGCAAAATTGGTGCTAGCAAACTGGAGTTGCTGCAGCCACGTCCAGAGCTCCCAGTTAACTAAAATGCCAGTTGTCGGGCATCTTATAAAGAGTGCCTTTGTGCCTCTTAACAGACACAAATGCACTTAAAATGTCTGTGCAACATGAACAGGGCCCTTATGTGATAACAAGATGCGTTTTCAACTCAGACATTGTGAAGAAACCGTTTACATTCCAAGTTTGTACTTAAGAGGCAAGAGGCACAAAGGCACTCTTTATAAGATTCCTCGACAGCTGGCTGTGAACTCTGGGCGTAACTGCGTAGTTTGCTAGCACCGATTTTTTTTTTTTTTTTTTCCCTATTGACAGTACTCCGGAGATATATAGCAATCAAGATTCAGGTAAAAATCGGCCGTAATTCTCCTTTTAAATTGAACCAGAGGAGTAAGTAGCTTTAAAACAAATTTGAGAGACTTCTCCATCCTTCATCTCCTCCCCCTGTCTCATCTCCAGCCATAGCCGAGATAGGAGTGAAGCTGTCAACAGTCAAACACAAGATCCTCGTGCTGTCTGGGAAAGGAGGAGTAGGGAAGAGTACCTTCAGCGCTCACCTGGCTCACGCCCTGGCAAGTGACAGCACGAAGGAGGTAATATTTTGATTTTGGTATTCAACACGCAAAATACAGAGCCACCAGCTGGAAGTTGAGAATACAAAGCCATTAAGGCTACCAAACTATTTGGTTGAACTCCGACATATTACTGCTGGGATCATGTTTTTCCTCAAGGGTACTGCGTGATAGTTTCCCCTTTTTAAGGTTAAAAATGTATTTAAACCTGTGTTGTGTGGAACAAAATGATGTGGCTCACAAACCCATTTGCTGTCTCCTTTAAAGCTGCAGGTTTACGTTGTACCGGAGTTTAAGGCTGGCCACACACTGGCTGCGTCGCGGAATACCATGTTAAACATAAATATATACTGATTTGATTACAGCAAAGACAACGTCGGCAAAATAGGCTATGGAATAT
Organism: Perca flavescens; assembly: GCF_004354835.1. Taxonomy (NCBI): domain Eukaryota; kingdom Metazoa; phylum Chordata; class Actinopteri; order Perciformes; family Percidae; genus Perca; species Perca flavescens. Next base: position 6,801,116 of record NC_041345.1, on the reverse strand, counting down.
TTCGTTCTGTATTGACCGGTGCAATATTTGAAAATCGATAATTATTATAATTTGTTTTTTAATTACATTTATTTCTGCATTTATGTCAAAATAGAGAGAGAGACTTTCAAATATCAACATGTCATTTATTAATATGTATTTGTGTCAAAATGACATGTAAGCATCTTTTCCTATGATAGAGATAGAGTGAGAGAGTGACGGCGATTAGCTTTGGAGCGAGTAGTGACTCTAGAGTCATAGTGAGAGAAACAAAGTGTCTCCCCTGTGTTTTCTGACCACGGGGGGAAATCTGGAGCAGGAAAAGTTAACCCTCTCCTTGATTTCATGTTTTCTTTATGGAAAAAGAACCAGGAAATGAGCCAGGGGAAATGCAACGCTACCAAGCCACGGCCGAGCGACGTGCTACGTGTAGGGTCCAGCGTAGACGCAGAGGGGTCTGCGGGGTTACGCTGTCGATTTTACGCACGACTATAAAATGGCCTTAAGTCTAACCCAGTTGTTGTTTCTTGTGTAAATCAACTAAACGCCACTAGAGGTCACTACAGACATGGGTTAACAGAGGTTTAAGGTCACAAAGTTCTGTATAAGGGCAGACTTCTACAGCTCAAACCTTTTTAGTACTTAAGGGTAACTAAGCAAGAGTTTTTCACCATGTGATCTTCTGAAGGCAACACTATTAAAAGTGTCAAACTAATACAGTTACATTTAAAAAGAGGTCATTTCATAGCAAGCATGTATTGGTTATTGCCCCGGCATTATGTCCAGTACCTGCAAGGACACAATGTCAGTATTGTAGGTAGGTAATGAACACATGAATTGTTCACTCACCTGAGGAGATTTGTATAAAAATGATCTTATAGGTCTAATATAAGAATGATTCCCTCTGCAATTTAATGTAACCTATTATCTTTGACAGATTAATGATGCTGCAGTAGGTTGTAAGGAGACCGTTATTTCAAAAATAATTTTGTAATCACTTTGTGATTTGGTCGCTGAATTTTTAAATTACAAAGCTGAAATCAGTTTCCGTAATGACCATTGTGCTATGTGTGCTGCATTTTCCTGAATCGCACGAGTGATCCTTAACAGGGAACTACTACATCATATACCCAGTTCAGCGGCTGTTTAGCTGCAGTCTGGCTTGTTTGTGACACTGCGATCAGGTCCAACTTAGTATGTAGCTGCATTTAAAACCCCTGCAAGTTCTCATTTAGCTAAACCACAGCTAAGCTAGTCCGTAACACAGCAGTCATTGTTGTATTTACGATAACTTAGTTGCAGCGCTAAGCTAGCTGAAACGTGCTGTATACTCGCCGTTTCCGACCTGTCGAGCGCCAGCGTGACGTCATTGGAGCGCCGTAACTATTTATACTCGCGCGTGGAGGTCGCGACACTAGTTGCAGTTTTCTCCTGAACAGAGGTGGCGGTAGTGAGTAAAGGCTACCAACTATCCTATTTCTACGGACTAGAAAAAGGTAAACAATGGCGAAGAAGAGAAGCACTTTGAATACTTCAGAATGTCTGCACAACGATTCAATGACCTACTTGACCGGATCAAGCCTTTCATTCGCCATAAAAGAACTCCTCTTAACCCAGTAAGTTTACAAAAGAGACTTGCAGTCACTCTGAGAGTCCTGGCATCCGGTTACCCTCAAGCTTGTTCAGGCTTCCTGTTTCCACATTGTCGTGCGCCGCTGAAAAAAAATAGAGTGGTGCACGACCTCTGGTTTGACGTCACATTGGCACACGACAGGTTGAGTGCGGCGACTGTAAAGAGGCCCTTAGTGTGGATGGAAAATACCTGTGTTACTTCTGCGTGGATTCAAAGTGTCATCCTCTGCAACCCTAATATTTACCTCAAGAGGTCAGCTTCCTCACAATCAATACTTGCTGTAAACTTTGGTACAGGATTAAAAGAACAGTTTTCAGATCAGTTTAGACTGTCTCCGATTCCACAACGCTAGAGATTTAAGAGTCTTTGTTTTCCTCCCTCTCTCTCTCTCTCTCTCTCTCTCTCTCTGTTCTAGGTTGCCCTGCTGGATGTAGATATCTGTGGTCCATCCATTCCTAGGATCATGGGCTTAGAGGGAGAACAGGTGAGTTAAGGGGCAGACATGTCAGCAGCAATACACAAACGTACTTTTTTAACTTTGACGTCAATCATCTGTAATCTGTTCTCTTGAGCACAGGTTCACCAGAGTGGGTCAGGCTGGTCTCCTGTGGTGAGTCAATTCAAACCGTTAGTAAGTCCTTTTTAGTGTTTGTTTTGAAAGTAATTGCTTTTTTTTTATGTGTTTGTGTGTGTGTACTATGTTGCAGTATGTGGATGACAACCTGGCAGTCATGTCTATTGGCTTCCTGCTCAGTAGCCCTGATGATGCTGTCATCTGGAGAGGACCCAAAAAGAATGGTATTGTTTTTTTCAAGATTTAAAATCCTTTATTAGTCCCACAACGGGGGAATTCATAATGTTGCAGCAGCAGGGGATAGGGAAACAAAAGCCACTCTGAAGATGAACAAACAATAAATGGTTACACTTTACTTGAAAGTATCTACATAAGAGTGACTGCCATTAACACATGACACAGTCATGACACATGAATAGGGTTGGGCATCGAGAATCGATTCCTACTTGGAATCGTTTCAAAAATTACGATTCCATCAGAATCGTAACTTTATTGGAATCGTTTGGAGGATTTGGTTTCAAATCTGATCATGGGTTCCAAATTTAACATTTTTAATTTAGCAAGTTTTGGTTTCTGTAGCGGCCAGGCGCTAGTTGTGTTGCAGCCTTGGAGCACAGTAAGCGGCGTCCTAATGTGGCTTTATTTTACATTGAAAAATCCCTGTAAAACTGCAAACCACCATTGAATCAAAATAAAACGTTCCTCTTAATAGTAATATAAGCATGTGACCAGTTTCAACTCCACCACTCAGAGAATCGGAATCGAGAATCGTTAAGAACCGGAATCGAAAGAATCAGAATTGTTAAAATCCAAACGATGCCCAACCCTACACATGAACCCCAACCCTAACTTGTCATGACAAAAACCGAATGACACTTATTAAAAGAAGCATTATGTCATCAACGTTTATGACTTGTTTGTAATGTTTATGACACGTTCATGACCGTGTCATGTCACTCTTATGTAGATGCCTTCAAGTAAAGTGTAACCCAATAAATAAATATAAGTAAAGAGAGTAAATAGTCAAATGTATCTCACTTTTTCCAAATGTCACACCGTTATAACCTGTGTGTCTAAAATCAGGGATGATCAAGCAGTTTTTGAGGGATGTTGACTGGGGGGAACTGGATTATCTCATCGTGGACACGCCCCCCGGCACGTCTGACGAACACCTGTCAATCGTCCAGTACCTAAGCTCCACCCACGTTGATGGAGCTGTCATCATCACCACACCACAGGTAGCACACGCACACGCACACACATGCTCACCAGTAGCTCAGTCCGTAGGGAGTTGGGTTGAGAACCGGAGGGTTGCCGGTTCATGTTGCAGTACGGACCAAAGTACAGAGTGTGGATTGGTAGCTGGAGAGATGCCAGTTCACCTCCTCTTGAGCAAGGCACCGTACCCCCCTAACCGCTCAGGGCGCTGGTCCAGCACTGGCAGCCCACTCACTCTGACATCTCTCCGTTTGTGCATGAATAGGTCCTGCGCATGTGTGTGTGTATTTCAGGCCTGTGTGTAGTGATTTCAAAAACAGAGTGTAAATCAATAAATCAATAAACAGTATAAATTATTATTAATTATTATATAACCCTAATATAAATAGCAATAACAGCGACTGTAAAGGGAAATTGTCGTCTTTGTCTACATGGACTCCAACTGATTGGCTACTTGTACTTCAGTTGGTGATTTCCCAAATTTCCCTGAATCAGTTTTAACCACCTGGAGTTCATCTGTCGTTTTCTTATGTAACTCCAAAGCATAATAATGATAGTGATAGTAACGCTAAAAACCACAACGGTATTAACAGGCCGGAAATGAGAGAATCACACACTATACTCAAAATGCAACATTGCTGCAGCCGCCTTGCATTATGCAATCATCTTAGTGTTACTCTCCATGGGGAAACTGTTCCAGCAAAGGTACACTGCTATTTTTATGACAATCAATGTGCAGTTTGCAGTAAACATTGTGTGTTGCATCTGTAAGTATTTTAAGTAAGGGGTGAGATCTCATTTAATCTCAACTGGAAAAACCCTCGCTTCTATTACAGCTGTGACTGTCACCATTCCTCTCTCCACCTACGCGTTTTACCCACAACTAAATACAGCAAGTGCCCACCCGTTGTGGGGGGTTATGGAAAGTAGTGCTGGGAAATCTAAGTGCATGAGGCAGGTTGAGAGACAGTGGGCCCAGTAAAATTAGTATACGTTAAAGTATATTTAGTAACACATTTACATAAGAGTGACATTGACTGTCATGAACACATGACACTGTCATGACACATGAACTCTAACCCGAACCAGAACCATAACTTGTCATGACAAAAACCGACACTTAAAACGCCCATTTTATTCTCATTTTCAGTTTCATAATTAGGGCCCGAGCGCCGACAGCGGCGAAGGCCCTATTGAAACTGAAGGAATTATTGTTTCTTTCTTTCTTTCTTTCTTTCTTTCTTTCTATTATTTTCCCGTCAAATGAATTGGCTTTTTGAGGGGCTTAACGTATTCAAAAACTCACCAAATTTGGCGGCCGCATCAAGTCTGGTGAAAATTTACGTATTTTAAGGGTTTTGGGAATAGGCACACAAAAATGGCTCGCTAGCGCCCCCTAGAAAGTTAAGAAAATTGAGCCCCTGCAGTGCATTTAACGTAGACTCACGAAACTTGGTACACATATGTAGCATGTCAAGATGTACTAGCAACTTCATTAGAGCCATACCCTAAACCCAATGGGAAGTCCGCCATTTTGATTTCAAAATTAGTGCGATTTTAGCCATTTCCACATGTCGTACTTTAACGAAGTCCTCGTAGAGATTTCATCCGATCAACTTCACACTCGGTCTGTGCCATCTTAAGATGTTAAAGATGAAAAGTTGTTAAAAGAAAAACTTTTCGTCATAGGGCGTGGCGGCCATTTTGTGCGTTTCGCCGCCGAAACAGGAAGTGAGTGTAACTCGAGTGTACGTTGTCCGATTACCTCAAAACTTTTCACGATTCATAAGAGTCCAACCCTGAGGACAAATAAAGGCCGATATTTACTTAAAGTCATAGCGCCCCCTAGTGGCAACAGGATGTAGGCCTAAAAGTCAAGGTGCTATACTTTAACGAACTCCTCCCAGAGATTTCATCCGATGGACTTCAAACTTGGTCAGTACCATCCCAACACCTTAACGATGAAAAGTTATTTAAAGAAAAACTTTTCGTCAGACGGTGTGGTCGTGGCTTGGCGGCCATTTTGAGTGTTTAGCGATGAACAAAGAAGTTGTTGTAACTTGAATGTACGTTGTCGTATCTGCCCGAAATTTCTCACAATTGACAAGGGTCCATGCCTGAGGACACCTACAGGCCAAAATTGACTTTTGGTCATAGCGCCCCCCGCTGGCATCATGAAATCTGCCTTATATGACAAACATCATCCGATTTAAATGAAACTTAAAATGTGTGGTCTACATGTGATACTCAGCCGCCCCCTATAATATGACCACGCCCACTTATTCAGGCCACGCCCCCTTTTATAACTAATGACCCGTTGTGTGAGGTATCATTGAACTCAGCACTGACTTCCTTTTTAATTGGTGATGGTTGGACCCGCCCCCTATGCTTTTGCCACACCCCTTTTCACAGCTAATGAACCGTATGACGTAGGGTCTTGTGTGAGCTATCGTTGAACTCGGCAGGGAGTTCCCTTTTCATTGTTGACGATTTGCGGCGTCGGAGTGCCGCGCGAATGCACGGTCGCAAGGAGCGGCATCCGCCGGTAACCCCGACGCGCGCAGAGGCGTTAGGGCCCGTCCATCGCTGCTCGCAGCTTTAATTATATTTTCAGGTTGTACCAGAATAGGTTTACATGGTTTCATTTTCAAAAAACACTATATTTTTGTTGTACTGCACATTGCTGCAGCTCCTCTTTTCACTCTGTGTGTTGAGCTCTCTGTTTTAGCTACAGAGTGAGGCATCGCACTTCTGTTCCATCTTTGTTGCAAGTCACACATGCGCAGTAGCTAGCTAGGTAAGCGCAGTGGCTAGGTAAGCGCTGCTAGCGGTTAGCCACCTTGTTCTCAATGGCAAAACACTGCTACAACACACACAAGTTCACCCAAATCTACAATATAAATTGTATAGAACTACTCACATGTCCCTCATCTGCAGGTAGTCAACGCAAAGTTGGAAGTGCACCCTCGTTTAGAAGAAGTCTCCTGGCTAATCCTGCCTTGTACAGGCCGAAGTTGGAGCAACAGCTAGCTGATGTGTTATTAGCTAAAGTGGTTAGCACACACCAAATGTTTCGGCCGACGACATAGACGGCCCTGCAGATTTTGACCAGCTCACCCGAAGACTGAAGGCAGGACACATTCAGAAACCCGTATCTCACTCAAAACAACATGGATGGTTTTTCTTCCAAGTTTGTATGCATGTGGAAGCACCAGAGACACAAAATAACACCCCAAATCCCAGTAAAAGTGATTTTGTTTTCATAATATGGGCACTTTAATGTAAGAAGTGTTATGTCATAAAAGTTTATGGCTTGTTTATGACACTGTAATGACAGTGTCATGTCACTCTTATGTCGATACCTTCAACTAAAGTGTAACTGTATATTTTCTTAACCTTAACCAAGGGTTACATTACCCTGTGTCAATATTGTGGGGATAACCATCACATTTTGGAACAGTGAACATACAGTACTGAGAAATTGCAGAAACATGTTGTACAGTCTGCATTATGTTCCTACAAAATGTATTTTATTGAGAAATAGTCCTATATTCATTGGCAGTAAAGTAATTACAGTATTATAATTGCAGCTGTGTTTTCCCTCTCACTTTTTACAGTTATTCTCAAAAACATCTATCTGCAAAATGTAACCACCATAAGGCAAACAACAGAGGATGCTATTTTATCATAAACCCATAAAAGATCCATGCTAGATTGTGACTTGTTTGTGAAGCTGTCATGGCACCATATCCAATTATAACCCAGCATGTTTAGTAGTTGTTTGTTAGTTTATGGTTATACAAGACACAATACAAACCGTAAAACGCTAGCAAGCAGTAGTGAGGAGGGTGGAAAAAACTCGTATAGGCGTCCTCTTCTTAGGTACACATTCTATCAAAGCTATGGGTAGTAAAAAAGCCATACAATAAAACAGAAACCCAACACAGAACTGCCAGGCTTTAGTTGCTGACTGCGCATTCTTTCACACGCGGTTTGATAAGGACTTCTGGCTTGTTTGTATGACAAGGAATCAAAAAGTCTGATGGTACCGACGCAATCCGACACACACATACGCATTGACATCATAATACATATACATACTCTTAAGTCAGCCCATATAATCTTTAATGCAGACAATATCAAGTCAGTGCTCCAGTGTTCCTGCTGTCTGCTCCAGATCCAGTGTTAATGAAGATGGGATTGCTCAGGTCTCCGGTGCGTTCAGGTTAACAGTCCGTGCATTGCACCACAGTGTTTTGGAGTAGAATCTGTTTTTTGTTGTTTTTTAAAGATTATTTTTTGGGCATTTTTAGGCCTTTATTTATAGGACAGCTGAAAAAATGAAAGGGGGGGGGGGGAATGACGTGCAGCAAAGGGCCGCAGGTCGGAGTCAAACCCGTGGCCGCTTCTTCGAGGAGTAAACCTCTATATATGTGCGCCCGCTCTACCAACTGAGCCATCCGGGTGCCCAGAATCTGGTTTTATGAGAAAGATTTTTTAAACAAATACACTGACTGTATGTTGCAATAGATTCTAAAGTCTTAACCCTGTACAGTGTTTTATAACAATGGACGCGTTTACTTGTTTAAGTTGTTAAGTGTCCCTCAGTCAATTCGTTTTGATCAGTTTATTTTTACTTTGTGAAATACTTAATCTGAGCAAACATTTCCTAATGCTTAAATTAGGCCTAGACCCGTGAGGTCAGACAGCAGTAGAATCGCTTCCTCGTTCCATCAGCTCTCACTTAACTAAAACTCACCACACACGAGGTGGAAATTACCCAAACAAAGGAGCCAGTCTTTTTAAATATCACACGAGATGCCAAGATCTTGATATCAAAGATTAGAAAGAGTTTTTTTCCCACACTCAAAACATTTAAACACATTTACACATGAGAGCTGCTCAGTTTATCGGGGCTAACGGCTTTCCCCATGGGTAACCATGATAGCAGTTGTGCAGGGAAGGCAAAACAACTTTCACTCTTGTCACCAGTGTCTTTGTTTCCTCCCCTGTCTCCTCTCTCTTGCTTTGCATTTCTCTTTACGTCTCTCCATTTCCGTTTGTCTCTCTCTAGGAGGTATCGTTGCAGGATGTCCGAAAAGAGATCCGGTTCTGTCAGAAGGTCAAGCTGCCGATCATCGGAGTGGTGGAGAACATGAGTGGCTTCGTTTGTCCTTCATGCAAGGTCTCTGACCGAGGTCACATACACAGTGTTTCACCAACAGAGGGTCAGACACTCAAAATAAATGAAGGAAAAAAAGATCTAATCCTATTAGGAAAAATCATATAAGCGATACACGCAGACATCTGGGCAGAATCAAAGGACACATAAAGCAAACAGTGGTTGACGGTTACTGTTCAAGCAAAACAAGTTAGCACTGGCAGTTGCTATCATCTTCTTTAATGTGCAATATCAAGAGGTTTAAACGGGCTTCCCTTGCAGTCTGAATTAGGTCTAATGAGTCTAATAAGATCTAATCTATGAGCTCGTTCTGTATATTAATTATTTAAAATGGCGTTTGTGTTTTGTGCTTCTTAAATGTCGGCTATTACACGACTATTGAAAACATATGTCGCATGGAATATGTTTTTTCGTAGTAAAATAAACTTTGGTGGTGTGTATCTTGAAAAAAAAAAGCTGAAAAAAGCCTTTCAAAGTAAGAAACGTACTAAGGGGACATGAGCGGAAAAAAAAAATATCTAAAGTTTAGTTTCATGTGCTCGCATGAAATTTTCATGTGCTCATGCAAAACATTTTCATGTGCGCACATGTAAGTTTCACATGAGCACGTGAAAGTTTTGCGTGAGCACATGAAACTAAACTTTAGATTTGTTTTCATGTGCGCCGACAACACGCACTTTGAAACCCATTTTGCGCTGTTATGAACCGTGCCGGTGTACATCCACCTATATCCGTGGAGTTGGCCAGATGTTTGTAACTGTTCATAAATTAAAGAAATTGCCCGATCCAAATCGCTGTATCCCTTCGCATCGGAACAGATTACAAGACTTTAAAATCCGTTTTAAATGGAAACAATAAAAATGGTGACGGCTTGCAAGCAAAGCAGCAAAGACCTAGATTAAAATATAGTGCAACTAACTCCTGTACTGTAGTCATTTCTCTAGCTGTCACTGTCTCCAGTATGGCCCAGGCTACATCAATATACAGCTTTCATGTGCTCACACAAACGTTTTGTACCGTGGTCAAGTTGGTTTTATATTGGACGTTGGATATTCGACACATTCGAAAAATGTCATTGAAATGACATTGATGAAACGGACTACAACAAAACGAAAGATTGATTGATTTCAACGATGGCCAGTTTTCCACTTTTCCATTCCTGAGCATGTATAGAGTAGCACAGATCCTATGTATTTTATTATTTTTTTTGTGTCCAGAGACTCCAAAAATGCTTAAATAACTTGTCCTCTCTCTTGTAGAACACGTCACAGATCTTCCCTCCCACCACCGGCGGCGCAGAGCGGATGTGTGCAGATCTAGATCTACCCCTGCTAGGAAAGGTACCTCTAGACCCAAGGATAGCGCGAAGCTGCGACGAGGGCAAGTCTTTCCTCAGTGAAGTACCTGACTCTCCTGCTGCTAAAGTCTACCTGAATATTGTGCAGAGTGAGTGTTTGCAAGACCACCAAACACTCTGATGTGTTTTTCCACCACACGCATCACGTCATGTAGATTTTGCTACATTCCTTATAAAGGAAGTTCGACGCACATACCGCTTCCAGTGAAGCCCTTTTTTTATTTTTGATGACTGGATGGTTTACTTAATGTCCCAATTCCCGATTAAATCTAATGAAAGAAGAAGTGATTCGTTTTAAAAATGGGAAGCAGTCGATTAAAGGGGAAGAAGAAGAAGAGATCGAAATTAAATAACCCTACTAAAAGATTGAGATTAAAGTTGAGGAATTCAAATGAGGTTTGTATAACCGATGATCACAACAACGTGCAGGCAGTAAATAGAAAGGCATCCACTGACACGCACAAAGATCTTTTATAGCAGGTGTATTTGTTTGTGTCCTTGGAAGTCCCCATCGAGTTCATCAAAACTCCCGTAGTCCTCGTCGTCACCCTCGTCTCCTCTCTCTCCTCCGCCAGGTATTAAGGACTACTGTTCCAACCGTGTGACAGAGGAGCAGAGGTCTGCCCGAACTCCCGATGAGGACGGACATATTGGACCAGAACACTGAAGAGAGATCACAGGTTGAGAGTGCGGTAGACCTGATTAACTACTGAATTAGAATCTCACACACATAGGAAGGATAATACCATTTAATAATGCAACACTCACCAAAGCCTGACAGAATTATGTCCGCATGATTATCAGTCCTAAAAAGACCAGAACGAATAATGTGTTTCTCAGTACTGTCAGCAATACACAGCCTCTATGTGGCTCTTAACAACAAGCCCATCGGTTCATGCTGAAGATATACGTATGCTTAAACCTACAACAGCCGGGCACTGTAGTTTGTACAAAATGTTACTAAGACAGGAGTAAACAGTGAATTTATTGGGGACTATTTTCAGCTGTGGATTAATACACATTTGGTGTTTGAGTGAGTGTTTCTAGCAGCAGGAGGGGATTGTACTCAGGAGAGACTCGAAATAAACTGCAGGGCCCTGTTCATCATGACAAAGGAAGGTGTTTTTCAGTGCGGCAGTGGCTCGATTCTACAGCAAAAAAAAACAAACAGAGGAAGTTTAATGAGGCTTTGTATTCAAAGGCAATACTTCATGAATCAGTTTATTGTTGTTTTTGGTCCGTACATGGAAATAGTTGACAATAAGAAAATATGTAGAATATGACCAGACTTATCCATTCATTTTAAAGTTATAGGTGGGGATCTGAGCAGTGCCAGAGACTCTGTCTGGTAGGGCCCCACATGTCATGATGACCTGTAGTTTATTGTCTCTTTGTCCCGGAAACAGACTGCTGTGGTGCGTCCTAAGATGCTGAATATTTACAGGTCCTAGATAGATGAACATAGGTATAGACTCTCCCTATTGTGCTGTATTAAAGGAGATGCTGTTTAAAGCTCTGATCATGTTGTAAATCAAGCAGCAGTGTCAAACATTTTAAAAATATCCTGCAAGGACATTTGGCAACCCTAAATTGTATTTGTGAATCCCCCCGGTCCTAACTGTCCAAACCCAAGTTGATCACATCCTCTAAATACAGAGCACAGTATCATTAGCATAGTATCAAATCTCAACTTCTTGTTTGATTTAGGTTTCTCAGTGACCGTAACCATTCCACATGTGAAATGAGGAGTCCGTTTAGAGATGTTTCAAGCCATATAGATTGTTTGTTTGCTTTGTTTTCATCAGGTCTAGTGAATATAAAAAACATATGAATGTATAAATTTGGGAGATCTACATAATTCACTTTCCGTCTTAAGATATGTGGGTGTGTTCATACGTAAAAGCTCAGTTGTCCCTGATTTACAATTACAATGTTTTTTTATGAGATTATTAATTTCTTATAAAGCGTTGGTTTAAACACCTATTGTTTTGTGTAATGCACTTGCTTTAACTGACTTATATAATAAATGACCAAACATGGAATCACCATAAATCATTTATCTTTTTATGTTACCAAACTATTAATGTGTTAACCTTTTTTCTTTTCTTTTGGTTTATAAATCAAGGATTAAAGGGGCTGTACTTGACATTCAGCACATTAATATAGCAGCTAACACATATTTGCTATGTAAAGATATACTGTAGCGGAGTAATGACATCCTAAACTGCGAACCAAGTCACACTCCATCTGTGTGTGTGTCTGTTTTTTGTTTTGGTAGCCGGTCCGGCCGCTTGCACGCATAAGTTTATATGAGTGTATTTGTTCACCGAGGGCCGTGACAAAACGTCACGGCGAGTTGGGAGAACGGTCTGCGAGAGACGTGCGGAGGCAATACTAGACCGCTTACTTTTTCAGTATTTTGAGTACAGCTCCTTTAGTTGAGATAACATTGTCTTTAAAGGACAAATCCGGCGCAAAATGAACCTAGGGCTTAATAACACGTGTACCAAGTCGACCGTTTTCTGGGATATGTTTTCATGCTAATCGAATGTGACCAGTTTTAGCGCAAACCGCTAATTAGCTTATAACGCTAGTCGTCAAGGCAAGGGTAAAGTAAAAAGAAATCGCTATCTATATATACTATACCACTAACAAGGCTCAAAATAGAACCACAAAGTTCTCAATGCTTCGGTTTACATGTAGGAACCCTCATTATGCTACCGTGGAAGTGTGGTGCTATTTTGTGGTACGGTTTGCGCTAACACTGGTCACGTTCGATTAGCATGAAAACATATCCCAGAGAACGGTAGACTCTTTACACGTGTTATTAACCCCTAGGTTCATTTTGCGCTGGATTTGTCCTTTTAATATTAAAACAATATAATGAAAAGTATTTTGCCAACATATTTCACTGCTAATGGTATTGGCTATTTTCACAGTTTTATTTAGGTCTCTGAGTGTCCTCAAGTGTACTTTACTATACATAGCTGTAGTTCCTCCAGCATTCTCTAGAAAACACATGTGAAACTGCATCTGCATCCTGCTAACAGACATAACGACAGCAGCCACACAGTCGATATGTTTCTCACGTCTTGGCTCTACTTTTCTGTTATGATTGCGTTAGTTGCAGTCTGCTCAACGGTGACTTTGAGCAATGAAATGTTTCCCACCTTCAGTCAATTCAGTCAATGTAGAAAAATACAATAATTGCAAAACATACAGTCAGTTCTTTCCCCTAGAATACAAGCACAACAATTTTAAGGAAATAAAGACTAAAAAGAATAATTTGAATAACTAATAGATTATGAAGCCTAAAGGATTCAATACACAGGAAACCTTATACAGAGGGTACAAAGTAGGTTTCTCACTAAATAAATAAATCGTGTTTTTAATATGGAAGGTTATGGACTAGATATTTGCGCTGCCTTAAGAGTTTAGCAAAGCAGCATTGTCTTCTATTATTATGTGTTAGGAAATCAACTGTTCCTAACACAAAAGAGCACCAACAGCAGTGGGTGTGTCTGGGGCGATTTAGGCAATGAAGCATTGTGTGTATGAGGCATGGCTATTAGGCATACATTGTTTGGACGAACCAGTTCCAATCCCTACAATAGATTAAATTCTTATGGTGTTAGTTTTGCACACTTGAGGTCATGTAGGAGGAAAGAGCATGCGGTCATATCAATGCTTGGTTATGTGTAAACAGTTGTAGGTCTCTGATTTCAAACCAGTAAGTGTGTGTAAAGCATTAAATTATGAAATGGAATGGGGGAGGAGTATTTTCGCTATTTTTATATTCTTTCACACGAGGAAAATGTCCCTTAATCATTGATAACAATGACTACCCAAACCTGATTTCTTTCAGAAAATCTTGTGTTCCTGTGCCACTTTTATTGTAGACACTCAGTATTATGAAGTATTCTAAGCAATGGATAAATGAAGTATTTATTAACAAATCTACTATATATGTACTATGTCATGAGTAGAATATAGAAGTCTATGTTGTTGACTGTTAAAATGAAATCTAGCAAAATATTAGGCACCATTAGACAAAAGGATTGCTAATTAATTATGCTTAATAAACAACGGGTTATTTTTCAGAGAGATTGATCTAAACAAATGCTCTCCTTGTGTGCATATTATAACCTCACTTCCTAATAGTATTGACATCTCCAGGCCATTAAAGTCTCTCATATACTGTACATTTCCTCACAAAAAGCTTCACACACACTTCCCCCTCAAGCCACACAAACACCTCCCTCTTTTAATGAGAACGCCTTCTGAACAAAGGTATTGTGTCCCTTTAAAAAAAAAAAACCTAAAACTCAATCATCTCTACTAGCAGCTGTCTTTTTTTAGACATTAATGTCCAGGGAAGAGACGACGACATCGACGTCACCATGCCCCAGTTCGAGGAAGTTCTGGACAGCGTGCAGCTGGCTCTGACCTGGGCCTCTCCTGCTGAGATCCGAGCTCTGCTGGAGGGTTTGGTGGAGGAGCAGATCATCTCCGAGGCCTACAGCAAGAGCTTGAGTCGCCACCAGCTTACTGAGGGGATTGCACCCACATCATGTAAACCAGGATCTGATCGGATGAATTCCAGAGGATCTACCACCCACTGGAACCTCAACCAAGATCATCCCAGCCAGGTGAGGAACTGTAGGTCATCGGAGTCTACAGAATCTGACCACGACCAGGTCGCATCGGAGTCGGTGTCGCCAGTGGGTGAGCGTGCCGGCGCAAGGTCCGGGCCCAAAAACCGTCCACTGTACGAATATCGAGTTATTCACGAGAATAATCTCAAACTAATTCAGGAATTCAGGGGGGGAGCGGCGATGGACAAACACTTTCTCAATCACAGGCTCTCTTTTACACCGGGAGTACGTGACTACCAATGTGGGCTCGGGTTAGATGATGAAATGACAGAACTGCTGCGGAGTGCAGAATTAATACAGAAGCAAGAAAGCGATAATGAAAGAATAGATGAGGGGAATTTGGAATGTAAGAAGGAGTGGTTAGAGAAGGTAGAGGAGGCAGCTCGAAGGATAGCAGTCCCTCTGTGGCAGCACTGGGATAGAGGACAGAGGATGTTGCTGCCCCTAGTTCCTGGTATGACTGCTTGCTGTGCAACAAGTAAAAACAAAGTGACAGACGGTGAAGCACAATGCCCTGTTTTAAATATGGAAGAGGAAACAGAGCTTGCAATTGCTTGCAGGACATTAGATTTGTACGCCGACAACTTTAAGTGTACAGAGGCGATTGCAGACCCGAGCTTCACGCTGGATACAGGAGCACAAAAAGGCCTCTGTCTATCTACATGCGACAGCGTGCCGACAACTGGATTGGACGCGGATCATTTGAATGTTTCTGGAGCAGGAAGAAATGGCTTACCTGTTCAAGCCTGCGTAGCTACAGACACAAACAACAACATCACAGACGGGCTGGATGTCTGCTGGGCAGCTGACAGGACAACAGAGGACCTGCTCTGTTTGATGGCAGGTGTACAATGTGGCACACGTGCAGGATTTACAGAAGACCTTGCACATTTTTTTTCTCCCTGCACACCAACAGACACTCATGCTCACGCACAAGATCACTCGTTTCACTCCGGTACAGATCACAGCATGACATTAAACAACGTAGAAAAAAAAATATCCAGTGCTGCTTATAGTACAAACACGTGCAGCACTGATGGCAAAACAGACTTTTATGAGTATAAAGAAGATGAGGAGAGGATGGATTCACACTGGGGTAAGTTTGCACATAATCAGCATATCATGTCTAGTATGTATGTAGTAGTTTATTTGAACATGTAAAAAATAATATATATACAGTACAGGCCAAAAGTTTGGACACACCTTCTCATTCAAATGTGTTTCCTTTTTATTTTCATGACTATTTACATTGTAGATTCTCACTGAAGGAATCAAAACTATGAATGAACATATATGGAATTATGTACTTAACAAAAAAGTGTGAAATAACTGAAAACATGTCTTATATTTTAGATTCTTCAAAGTAGCCACCCTTTGCTTTTTTATTAATAAGGGAAATAATTCCACTAATTAACCCTGACAAGGCACACCTGTGAAGTGAAAACCATTTCAGGTGACTACCTCATGAAGCTCATTGAGAGAACACCAAGGGTTTGCAGCGCTATCAAAAAAAGCAAAGGGTGGCTACTTTGAAGAATCGAAAATATTGGAATAGCCTACCCCCCACAATAAGAGACGTCCCACATACATCAATTTTAAAACTCATTTCAAAATCTGGCTTTTAGAAAACCAAAGCTGTACTCACTTTTAACTTCCTCACACATTTCATTGTGTGTGTGACCTTTACTTGTTCTGTTGTATTTTGTCTGGACTGTCAGTGTTTGTCTTGCCTCTCAAATTATGAGGGTGTTGCATGTTTGTTACTGTTTTTATGTTTTATCTGCCTGGGGACATATAGATGAAAACTAGCTATGGTGCTAACTCTAGCATATTTACATTGTGTAATTGTACTGATGTCCATTAATATGCACTGTCCCTATCTAAATAAACAATTAAATAAATAAAATAAATACATTAAAATGACAGATAAATAAGGACATGTACTTCTCAGCACAATCTACCAAAATTATTAAAAGTAATTCAAATAAGAAATTCCCATGTTCAAAAAGGAGTAGGAAGAAGTTCATAAACAAACTTTTCTGGTCCTACCCACTTTCTCTGTTTTTATCCTTTAGTTAATACAAAACAATTCAACACAATTCTTCTTTACATTTACATACACGTACACCGTATATCTACCTACAGCTCACATACACCCATGCATACACAGGCACAGATGCATACATGTCCCCTCTTAAGTCTGCTGTGTTTTCTCTTCTTCTACCATCTCTTCAGCTCTGACTGTTTATATGTACAGAAACTGCACTGAAAGAAATTTCTTTTCTGTCCAGGATTTCGAGGTGCTTTCCATTTTCCCTTTCATGCTTTCCACTTAAGAATGAAAGTCAGCTACATCACCGGCATGGCAGCTAGTATGTGTTTATTGCCGTTGGATGCAGGATTTGGTAAAAAAGGCGTGCCTTACTTTCAGTTTCATTTTGAGTTCTTCCCAGACTGCAAATATTTTTGGAAAGTGTGGGACAACAGGGTGGGGCCTGCCAGGGGCAGGGACGAAAAAAAAAAAAAAGTGTGCCAGCTGCATGCTTTGGGGGATCAGCACACAGAACGTTTTCTAGCCTGTAAGGCAGCCTATATGGCACTGCATCATGTTTCCAAAATTTTAAGGCCACACAAGAGGGTGCTTTACTGCATTTTCTTCAGTGGGAGAGCCCCCTAGACGGCATTTTAATATGTTTTATCTACCATAGAGACATCCAAGAGGGCACTTTTGCTGCCTTTTTTTCCAACACGGGGGCACCAAGAGGGTCATTCTGCCCCACCGAGTCCACCAGTGGGCTCTGCCCTAAACAGATGCACCAAAAAAGAGCTTTGTTGTTTGTCTGTTAGGAGGACAGATCGTATTATTATTAGGGCTGGGCAACGATTCAAAGTTTTAATTGCGATTAATCGCATGATTTCCCTGATTAATCACATTGTTATACGCAAAATCCAATAATGAAGTCAACAGTAGTGTACAGCGCAATTTTATATTAAGTGTTCTGCCATATGAATGGAAGTGCCATAACATTTGTTCTGCAAACACCAAACAGCAGCATTTTGTTTATACAGTAGCAATTAAATAAAATATTTAGTGTAAATCTCAACTTAAACAATGTAATCAAAAATTTAAAAATCAGAATTAAAGCTTATTGCCACTGCAAAAACTGTAACACGTTATAAAGGTGTCGCTTTTGCGGTCCTCTCCTTTTCATACAACTTGTGTCTTCTTCTTGTGATGCTGCGTCTTGAGGGAATCTCATTCCTGCCGTCATTTGTTGCGATTCTCAGAATGTTTCTCAGACCGACGTCCTCCACAACACTACTGGGCCTGCAGTCTGTAGCTATTCACTTCGCTATGGCATTTGTATCTTTTCTTGCCTTTGTTTGTCTATACTTCTCCCACACGCTGCATCTAACTCAGTCTGCCGACGCGCCACTGTTTGTTTTGTTGAATGACGTGCTGGTAACAACTGTATGTATTGCACTTAGGTGATATTTCTGACTGGAAGTACTCAGGTGATAAGAAAATTCAACTTTGCAGTGGTTACAAATAACTTTGGTTCTGTCGACTGCGCCGTCTGGAAGAACTTTAAAATGAAAATGGCCATGTAAAAGTTCCGTACCCTTCTCCATGTTTGTTGGTTTGTTTATCCGCCAATTCTTTTCTTTTCCGGTCCCTGTAAGCGCGGCAGCAGTCAGCAACAGACTTTTACAATAATAAAAGAAATAATAAAAACTGCGTTAATACGCGATAAAATAATTGCCGGCTTTAATTAATTAATGAGTTAACGCGATAATAACGCGTTAACTTGCCCAGCCCTAATTATTATATATTAAATATTGTATAAATATTAATGCCAATCTCACATCTCTGCTGGCTTCAATATTACACCTAGTTCGAGTTTGGTAAAGGCAGAAAAAATTAAAGGGGGGGCACAGGGTTTCAAGGTTTAAACAGCTGATATTGTTGAAAACTCCTGCTTTTACCCCATTTTATCCAAACTATGAAGCAGACTGTGCTAATCCCAACTGAATACACCAAAACTTATATTGCAAAACATACTGCCAAAACTTTTTCTTCAGAAATAATGGGTGTGCATGGACAATACACACACACACACACACACACACACACACACACACACACACACACACACACACACACACACACACACACACACACACACACACACACACACACACACACACACACACACACACAAAGGTTTTGCAGCATTGGATCACTATGTGGGAATAATGGTAAATGGTATGATGTTACATGTGTAGCAGCATTGTATCACGATGTGGGCAGACTGGTAATAATGGTATGCTGTATGTGTGTAGCAACAAGGCAAAGCCTGAGTGCACCGATTGGCACTGACAAACAGGTAGGCCAGGTACTTTCCACTTAAGAGCTAAGACTCCCCCAGTTTCCTTGTACATGCAAAAAGGAAGACAGCTAAGGGCACCTTGATGGAGGAAAGAGTGCTAAAAAAAATAAAATATGAACTTTTGTGTCTGTTATGTAGCATGCACTTATTGAGATTATATTTTTATTTCAGAAAATGAAGAGGCCCTTAGACATAGAGGGAAATAATGGAAATATAGGGAAGTGTAATGAGCTGACCTGGGACAGACCGCCCAATAACAATAATGTAGTAATGATAATCATACCAATATCCTTAGATAACTGAGACTTGATTTAAAATAAAAGTACATATTAATATTGTATAGTAATAACAAAAACAGTGTCAAAAATATGTATAAAAAAGGTGAATTTTGAGCAGCAGTGGAAGAAGTACTCCAATGGTTTACTGTCGTGCCTTTGGGTCCAGAACTCTCTTCCTGTTTTAGCACTGTGGTCGACTTTTCTAAAAAGTTGCAATACTACAGTGTAGAAATAAGTAAACGTCCTGCATCCAAAGTTTTACTCAAGTAAACGTGCAGAAGTATTAGCATCAAATTATCCTTAAAGTACAGAAGTAAAAGTACTCATTGTGCAAAATGGCCCATTTCAGAATCATATATATATATATATATATATATATATATATATATATATATATATATATATATATATATATATATATATATATTACAGTATTACTGGATTATAATCACTGATGCGTAAATGTGCAGTGTTACCTATTTATCATAATGTATTAGTTGATTTATATTTGTGCACTAATCGAAATATGCTAAGTAACTAGTAACTAAACTCCACTATATAAATATAGTGGAGTCAAAAGTAATACCGTGTTTACCTTTGAGATGTAGTGGAGTAGTAGTATAAAGTAGCATAAAATGGAGGAAATATTCAAGTTAAGTTCCAGTACCTCAAACTTCTGCTGTACAGTACTTGAGTACCTATACTTAGCTTAGTACCACTCCTGCTTTTGAGTCAGGCTCCTCTGCCTCTGATTTTGGTCTGATCTTCATCAGTAACACATTGGTGTATGTGGTAAATTACAGTTAGGCTATTTAGGTTTTCACTTTGACTGTGCTCCATCACATCAAGCCGTCCCACAACCCCTGTGTTCATTGATAATGGGCTTTTAAAAAAAAACTTTTTATAAAAGCAGTTACATGAAGACCTAAACCGAAACTGCAGTCGGTTCCAAAAAACAGAATCCTGCTGCGGCTCCTTAGCCGAACCGCCACCGCTTGGCTTGTGTACAGTAGATGCGCAGTTAGTCGAAGTGAAAGTAAAAGCAGCAGAAGTGTATATGTTAGAGGAGGCAGGTGCGCGCCCCGACTAGAGATGGTTTAGGTCATCTGAGGATATATGCAGCGTTTGATGTACACACAGCGCCTGGGAATTCATCGCACTGTGAACACAGAACCAGGAGATCAGCAGCGGATCATCTAGTGAGGCTGGTCCGGCAGGTAAATGTTATCCCGGCTCTGACGGGGAGACTTGGGCGCGTTTTTCGGAAGTGGACACGCATGGTGAAGGAATACATGTCGGGGCGGAGGGCTTCCTTTCTTTGTTGATATGAGCTCCTTTATGCGCTTATTTTGAAGTTGTTGTTGTTTTTTTTTTACTAAATTACGCACGAAAAAACTTGTAACTTGTAACCAGCATAAAGAGAAAAAGAAATTTAAAAATGCTTTTTGCTATATCATATTGTCTGCCTTTAAATAATTTTAATTGTACCCAAACTTGAAAATGAGTTCGATAGGCTTCTCGCTTTCTTTTTACTGTTATGTTTCTGTAAGACTTCACGCTCCAAACTTTCAGCCATAATAAGGCGTGTAAACTTGATTAGGCATGTGTATGGTGGCTCGATCTACTCCGACATATCCATGCGTAAAATAGTGAATGAGTAGATGTAATCAGCGGTCGTTGTCAGGGTAAGTTAGTGAAAACGGTATTTGATGGGGACTTCCAGAAAATAAAAAGAAAGTGATTTCTTTTCTTAGAATCTCATGCTTCTTTGGCAACACCAAACAAATGCATGCTAACAGGCAGCGACCTGGATGGGTGTAGGTGGGTGTTCCCAACTTGTAGCAGCAATAATGAATTTCACTCATTCATGAGCAACATTTAGCAACATTCAAAGCTTTTTTCTTCTTTTTGCTTTCTTGCAGCTTTTCTCACCCTGACCCTGTGTTGTGCTGCATGTGGTTGTGTGCTTGTATTATTTATGTAGTTGGTTGCTGTGACAGAGCATGCAACATGGTGTTCTAGTTCCTCATAGCTGAAGCCTTTTGTTTTCCTGTTATCAGGCAAAAAGTCAGCCTGCTGTTTTAACGGAGCCTATTTATTCCATTTCTGGACGAGCAAAATTCAAATTACACTTAGAAACACAACCCACTACACACAAAGTCATCTATAATGAAATGCATTGGAGATGGGGACTGGACTCGGAGACTCCAGGCCGGGTTTGGCCCTTTGCTGCATGTCATTCACCCCCCCCCCCCCCCCCCCTTCTATCTCCCCTTTGATGTACATCTGTCCTGTCAAAAATAAAGGCCAAAAATAACATAACACTTTGAAAGGAGCCATTCTGCATAATGACTGCTTTTACTTTTGATAACGTGCTCAGGTAGGCGTCTGGTCCGGAGTCTGGCCCATACAGATAGCTGTCGATAGCTGCCAGTTTAAGACGTTTTCATGTCACTCAGAAGCAGAGAGACTGTGGGGTTTTTTCGCAGAAATAATTACCGGTGACTTCATAGCTGGCTATGTGCAACTGGTGTATTATCTTCACCCTGATCTACAGTATACAGCAGTGTATGTTCAGTGTAACATGAAACTTTGATGACATTCAGATTTTATTGATTCTCACACAGGGTTGAAAGTCCACAGCTGTTTTGGCTGTCAGTCAGAGTTATGATGTTTTATAATTTTTATTATGATGAAATAAAATTGTGAGTGTGAGAGAGAGAGTGTGTGTGTGTGTGTGTGTGTGTGTGTGAGTGAGAGAGTGTGAGTGAGTGAGAGAGAGAGAGTGTGAGAGTGTGAGTGTGAGAGTGTGTGTGGTGAGTGAGTGCGTGTACTTAGGAATGCATATCAATGTCATGACCTGGCTCAAAGGTATGACAAAATGTGGAGAACATACGTTTTCTCAATTAAATCAAATGTATTTAAATAAACAAAGGTAAACGTGCTATCAGTTTATCAGAAATGTGCGTAGTGTATGGATGTGTGTAGGTGTAGCAATGTTAGAACGCAAAAGTAACTCAACCCAAAGTCCAAACAAACCAAGCAACCTTGAGGAGGGAGGAGAGAGGAAGAGCGACTGCCCAGGCACTCCTGTTTATGGACATGTGAGCAATCAGTTCATCCAGGTGTCAATCATCAGTCCTTATTAGCCAATCCCCAGATCCCAGCAACCAAAGGGACTTAATAGACCTTTTTCACGGCAGACATGTTGACATGTCATAGTAGGAAAAGCACAGGTGTATTCAAAACCATTAATGATGGCTGCATTCCACTTATTAGGAGAGGCCCTGGTATTGTGAATGCTGACTCACTGAAATAGCTTACTGGGACACTTGATGGAATTGAGCCATCGTTAAGGTTATAAATTTCAGCTGTGCTTTTCCTACTATGACGAGTCAAAATGTCTGCTGTGGAAAAGGTCCATAGGTCTTGAGGCCTAGGAGCCGTCACAATGGCACTGTGTACAACGTAATAGCCATAAACTAGCAATATTTTAAATATCGCAGAATTGCTGTATCGTGATATTATCGGTATAGTGAGCCATGTACTGTGTATTGTATCGTATTGTGAGATACCCTGAGATTCCCACCCCTAAACACCATGAAGAATTCTAGCTAAATAGAGGCAGATAGGGCAGGTCATGCCTTCACCATCCTAGGGAAAGAAAAAAAAAAAAAAAGAAAAAGAAAAATTTGCCAACAACCCAGCTAAATTGGGTCATCCAAAAATGCATCGTTTTGTTGTACGTAAATGAATGACAGCTTTTTGGTTCGAGCAGTGATTTAGTCTCACTTCCTGTTCAAGTTTCAAAGGTATACAGTTTGATATACAAAAACAACATACAATAAATATGGGTGTGTCTGAGATGTCCCACCATCAAAGTCATATCACAGTAGATAACCACAGGACACATTCAAATGTGCTAGCCGCTGAGTCACAATGCCACCCTCATGTTTTTTCAACAAAAAAAGACAGGGAAATTCTTTCAATAATACTGAAAAAATGATATGTTTTGTCCAAGATGAAGCAGACGGACTGACATCACTGTGTTGCGAGTCTGGGCCAGTCTCAACAGTCCTACATCAAGACAAAATAGCCGCCTGCGTTTACCAGCCACTATAAAAAGTTGCCCACTGTATTGTGTATTTTGAATATGTCTTAAGGCCGAGACACATCAGGCCGATTATTGGCTGTGGGACAGTCTGGCGAGGTCAGTGACTCAAATCGGTTCGGTGTGTCCCGTGTCGTCGTCCGTCTGGGGGGCTGTCGGCCTTCATTTTGGCCGACCTGACACGTTCGGTCGGCGCAGGGCCGTCGGGACTCACCCGGAAATGACGAGCGGAATGAGGTGACTAGAGTCTCTCAAAATCTGATGAAAATCTTTTAAACTGACCTTTGTTGAGCTGATATGAAGACAGATTCAGCAACTGCACGGCCTATTTCTCGCTTAAAATGTTTTCAGAAACACATTTCAGTGAACTATTTTAGTACAATATGAGATCGTATTCTGAACGGCCGCCATGACAGTCCAGCTCTGAATATCCGGAGAAAACAAACCCATGTGACCTGTTCGTCAAATCAGCTGCCGGTTTTCATTTCTTGGGCGACATTACTGATTAGCGCCGCCTGCTGTTATGGAGGCGTATTACGTCTCGTCTCCTCTCGTCTTTTTGATGTGTCCCGAGGCAGTTTTTTGGACCTCGGGGACGCGACTGATCACATCGACGGGGTTTTCTGTCAACGGTCGGCCGTCGGCTATATGTGTCTACACCATTAGATGATTATCAGTTGGAAGAAGAATTACAGACCGTTACCACTACAGAGATGACAGGAAATGAGCGAGAGATCAATTCTATGGACCTTTTTCACAGCAGACATTTTTGACTTTTCGTAGTAGGAAAAGCACAGCTGAAATTGATAACCTTAACGATGGCTCAGTTCCATCAAGTGTCCCAGTAAGCTATTTCAGTGAGTCAGCATGCACAATACCGGGGCCTCTCCTAAGTGGAATGCAGCCATCAGTAATGGTTTTGAATACACCTGTGCGTTTCCTACTATGACATGTCAACATGTCTGCCGTGAAAAAGGTCTATAAAGACTGCAATCAAACAAAGGATGTTACAGTTCATGGTGGTAGCCTAACAACTTAAGCCCCTGACACACCAACCCAACGGCTGACCGTCGGCAGAAAAGGCAGTTGGGCTGATCAGTCGGCTCCCCGAGGTCCAAAAAGTGCCTCAGAACACACCGAAGCAACGCCGTCTTGAGTGTATGTTCTGCGCGCGCGCGAGACGTAATACAAAAAATGAAAACCCGGAAATGACAATGCGTCACGTGGGTAATAGATAGTTCACTGAAACGTGTTTCTGAAAACGTTTTAAGCGAGAAATAGGCCATGCAGTTGCTGAATCTGTTTTCATTTCAGATCGACAAAGGTCAGTTTAAAAGATTTTCGTGGAGGTGGAGGGTGGGGGTGCCTTGACCAACTGCCATGCTTCGCTTGTTTGCAAGCCATGATGTCTCTCTCTTTCTCATGGGCGGGCCAAATTCTCTTGGGGGGCCAAGGCAACGAAAGGGGAGGTAACCTTGCTCCTTATGACCTCATAAGGAGAAGATTCCAGATCGGCCCATCTGAGCTTTCATTTTCTCAAAGGCAGAGCAGGATACCCAGGGCTCGGTTTACACCTATCACCATTTCTAGACACTGGGGGACCATAGGCAGGCTGGGGGAACTCATATTAATGTTAAAAAACCTCATAAAGTGAAATGTTCATGCCATGGGACCTTTTAAAGTTAACTTTTGACAGTGACAACTGTAAGTAAAGATCCTTCTCTTTTACTCCTAATACAAGAATAACATCTATTTATCTTCTTCTTTTCTTTTTACTTGATTGGCACCTGAGACATGTTTTGGGATGACTATACAATATACTGCAGTATACTGCAGCATTGGTCATAATGAATAATACATTATCTGAGTCAATCTGTATGATTCAGAACAGGATAGTTTTAACAGTTAAAGTTGCTTTCTTGTAAACTTTTGATTGGATGTTACAGCACACTATGCATTTGTCAGTAAATTGGTACTAAATGCCCTTTATTATCAATTATTATATGCAGACTTTCCATTTATTTTGCTTTCATTTGGGCCACTTTCTTAATAAAGTTCCTTTATCCTTAAGTGTCATTTTTATCATTCTGCATGTGTTCATGTCTTTATGTAGGGACAGACTGTACACAGTTGTGGACCTGTTGTGGTTTTATATTGAGAGCAAAAAGATGCAGGAAGTTCTGCAGTAATGCAAACAGTTTGTTTTTTAAATGGTAGCTCTTTCATTTGCTGCATGTAACTGGCAGCACAACTGGAGTGGTTTGTGATATAGAGGATTACATTTGGCTCATGATTTACTTCTTCTTCTTCATGTACTGTAGGTAAGAGGACCTTAACTGCAGCATTGTGTTTACATTTCTTTTATTCAGAGCAATGAGGAAATTCTGAAACTTCACATGGCAAAATGTGCAAAGCTTGATAACACAAAAGAACAATTGTGGCTGCAATGACACTTGCCAAGACATGCCAAAAACCCTCATCCGATGCGGTCTGTGGCACGCATTAGTCAAACAGCTTAATACAGGACTCAGGCAACTTCAACATAGCCTGATGCTTTTAATTCTCATGCATCAATATCTTCGTATCATGTACTGTAGTAGTATATACTTGTATCTAAAAATGTCACTGGTTCCTCCTTTTGTGTGTGTGTGTGTGTGTGTGTGTGTGTGTGTGTGTGTGTGTGTGTGTGTGTGTGTGTGTGTGTGTGTGTGTGTGTGTGTGTGTGTGTGTGTGTGTGTGTGTGTGTGTGTGTGTGTTATATCAGGTGCCAAGATGCAGCACGTGGATCAGGACCCATTTATCTCTCCTGACTTGGGAGTTCTACCAGGTTAGTATTGTTTGAGTTTGAATTTATCATTCATATACACCAGACAGTCTTTTCATGTATGCTGTGTTATTACTGATCTACTTCACTACCTAGACAAATATGTATATGGACTCTTTACTATATTCAGCATTTAGACAGACTGTCTGTTCGTGTTTACTGTGTTATTACTGATCCACATCACTAACTAACTTGCACTAACTGTATATTGACTTCACTACTTCTCAGCATTCATATACCGGTAGACTATCTATTTATATATTCTGCGTTATAACTGATCCACACCACTAAGACCTCAATTTAATTTGCACTTGCATCTGTATTCTGATTCTTTATTACATCTCAGCAGTGTTATATATTGTCTATTCATGTATATTGTGTTATCGCCATACCACTTTTGCATAACCATCGACTTACTTGCACCTCACTTTGTGCCGGCTATGAAATGTCTACTTAATCTGTACTTATTTAGCCTATTGTATTCTGTGGTTTTTTGTACTATATTGAATGTGAAACTGTATGTTGTCTTATACGCTTACGCTTTTCTTGGCCAGGTCGCCGTTGCAAATGAGAACCTGTTCTCAAAGGCCTACCTGGTTAAATAAAGTTTAAATTAAAATGAAAATTAAATTAAAAATTACCTGTCTAGACTATAGAAGGCTTTTACCCCATTTTATCCAAACTATGAAGGAGTAGCAAAGTAGCCCAGATATCACTCCACATGGGTGCAGTAGCAGCTGGACCTCAAGCTTGTTGTGCTCCTTCTGATCATTCTGACCTGGTTCTACCGTAGGAAAAGGGTCCACCAAAAACAAACTGAACTACTGCGGCCTATTGTCTTGATTTACGCTGATAAAATGTTGGTACTTTTGATATAAAGATCTTGTAGTCCAGTACAACTCAAAAAAAGGAATTGTGTGGCCGGGTTGGTTCAGTGGGTAGAGCAGGCGCACATATACTGAGAGGCGTATAGAGGGCCAGAGGGTTCGAGTCTGACCTGTGATTGATTAAAGACGGAAAAGCCCAAAAAATAATCTTCAAAAAAACGTAATCATAATCGAGACTAAGCAGAAGCAGATATGCAGACCCATTGCATTGTGAAATTTAATCGGTTGACTTTCAAATATGAATGAAAAATAGGAAAACAAACTGTTGCAAATGTTTTGTCTTATAATGCTCATTATTTGTGTTTTAGATGATTTATCTGAATACTTGAATAATGATGAAGATAACTTTTTTTGGGGTAAGTTGCAACCAAACGTCTGCACAGATATTCATTAATTACAGTGAGCAGCATGTCATAATAACACACTTATTAATGGATCAAATGACTAACATAAACACACATATTCAAGTATGAACGCAAAGGTGATCTGTTGTCTAATTCCCTGTGCACTTTTCCTCCTCTGGACCCAGATGACTTCTTTGACAGTTCATTGCTGAATTGTGAGGAAATCATCACCTGCAGTAAGGAGCTCTTCTTTTGTTATTTTGCAGCTGCTGGCACATAACAGGCAATACAGAAGAGTAAATGAGGAAGTAAAAGGTCTAAAACTTTAAAACAGAATTTAAACAGAAACACTGTTAACACATAGATGGAAAAATTACTTTAATTAGTTTTAACAATAATATATATATTAGTTCATGCATACCCTATATAACATACAAAACATAAAATGTTTCTAGAAAAGAAAAATATATATCTGATGCCAATATTTGGAAACATTTTTGCAGTGGTGTCTGTGAGGCCCCAGACAGCACGTATGTAAAGCCAATGCCAAAAAAACAACAACAACCAAGGGTTAAGAATTCATCTCATTGGTGATATTTCAAGTTACAGTTGCCCTAGGTTTTACCTTGTCTACTACTCTACTTTCGAATCTCGCAGATGTTTGGAGAAACATGCTTCACTGCCCTGAAATGCATGGCAGTCACAACCATTTCTGGTTACCGCGTCAGTTACCTGCTTCACTGACTCTTTTACTTCCTTTATGCACTTCAGCTGATCTTCCCATGGCAACAGAGCTGCTCTGCCCAGACAGCCAGCAGCAGGGAGAGAAGAACGAAATAACAGGAGAAACAAATAACAGGAGAAAAAGACCCAGAGGTACGTACGTAACCAGCTGCTAACTGGAACCTATACTGCAGCTCAGCATCTGTTCTCTCAGTTGTGTGACACTGTCCTGATCACCCCTTTGCCATATAAAACTTAATTTTAAGATTAAAGCCGCAACATTCTGCAAGCCTGAACTAATGGCAAGTTTACATGTTCTATATTTCTCCTCTCCAGCTCCCCGATCACAACGGTGCACTGATGAGAACACACCATCTAGGCCAAAAAGGCAAAGAGCAGCAGGTGACCTACCCAGACTGGCTGTTTGGTTTCTGTCTGTTAATTATGACCTGGCTTCAAATGTTGGACACTGTGAAATATATAACCTGCACAGTGTCATGTCCGCCCACTAGCCAACTTGTGGCTAATGTTGTATCATTCTGCACTGATGTGTTTTTGAAGTCTCTACATGTTTGGTGACTGTTTAAGGCAGCCATTGGGTTTCACTCATATCAGTTTTTCAAAGATATGTCATTGCTATGAGATGATACAGTGCAGATTTTTTTCAACTCTTGCAGGACGATCAAAAACCAAAGTGGCTGAGCCAACTGTCACTCAAAGTAAGTTTCTAATGTTTCTGCTGTAAAATTATTGCAATTTGTAGAGGAACAATTTTTTTTTTTTTTTTACATTTAAAGAGGCAATAAGAAAAATTGGTCTGCCTCGAATGTGAAAATTGGCAGTAATTCAAGTTACTGTCATTAAACGAATGACAAATGTTTGATCAGTATTGCCACAGATATATCAATCAATGACATACTAAATATCAGCTACCACTGCACGGTAAAATGATAATGTAATAGGTTGCATGCCGCTGTAATGTTTTAAACAGACCAAAACTCCCGAGCACTATACACATGAGACTTATATATATAAATGATATTTTACAGACAAACTATGTGAGGCTAGAGTAGGGACATTAGACTCATGGGTTAAAGGGATGTTGGTTGGCTTTGCATGACTCAGTTCATTCATGGCATTGGAATGCACAACAAGTAACAGGAAGTTTAATTTGGAAGTCATCAGATAAGCGCTCCCCCTGATAAACCAAAAGAAGAACTCCCACCTTACCCAAACTTCCCGCGGATCAGTTTGGTGCTTTTTGAATGTCCGATTTTGTTCTCGGTGTCATGAAAACTCTTGTCATTCCAGATGAGTTTTTGATGGTTACTTGCTGTTGTGAGCCCAGTGCAATTATCTGTCATCTCTCGTTGAGCACTGAGCTTTTGTTTTCAAGTCTCTCAAGTTTGCTAAAATCAAATTCTCAATCGTGACACGATCTTTAATCTGATCTAAATTCCTGTTATTCACTTGGAAGCTAAACTATCAATTTGTTTTCTTGTCAACCCTTGTTTTTTGATACGCTCAAGGTTAACACAACCTGCTGGCAGGGAAAGCTAAAGGATCTTGTCTCTGCTTCTTTCGCAGGCACTGACACAGGATCAGAGAGGAGTTTAGCAGAGCCGGTGGGCCTCTCCCCCACTCAGCAAATCCTTCATCTCCATCCCTCCATTCAGTTTATCACCATCCCAGACTCTCCAGGGTATCAGGTGGTTCAGACACTGAGGCTCTCTCCTCCAGTTATTGGACTTCCACTCCCCAACACACCTGCTACACCTAGGTTCATATTAGGTGAGTTAAGCATTTACATACAATGTTGATTGTGTAGAGGAACTAAAGACTCAGATGATGCAGTTTTATTTGCCCTGAAAACCGGATTATCAAGCTTCTTTTAAGACGTGTAGCCTAAATAGTAGAGCTGTGCTCGATTGAAGAAATTCTTAGTCGATTAACACTCATTCGATTGTATCGACTACCGTAATCGATTAGTTGATTTAATCGACAGATCTGTAAATCTGAGTTTCTCCGCAAAGAGTCATGCAAAAGCGCCACTTTAATTCTTGTGTTTACCAGAGATGTGCTCGTACATTTCTTGGAAATAAGTCATTCCGCATGAAAAAAGCATAAAACATGACTAAAGAAATCTAAGTTGACTAAGACCAAAACGACCGATTAGTCGACTAATTGACTTAAAGGGAGCAGCCCTACTAAATAGAGCTGTAATTAGCAACCACAGACCTATACCAAATATTCTGTTTGAATGAAACAAGTTGTCCACCAGCAACCTTTCACTGCAGAGATCTGAGGAGCAGTTAACCATAGTCCTTATAAATCAATTGGAGTTTAGAATGCCAACACGAAGAAAGTGGAAGGTAAAGAAAAGAGGTGCATCCGGTGGAATTTCTGGCAGCACCGGAGCAATCCTGGAAGTGGAACGTCGTGGATATAGACTATACTTTTTTTGACAAAATATTAGTCATGGCTTATTGAATATTATGCTGCGTTTGGGTCAATTCATTATGTATCTGGTGGCATGCAGTCACCCAGGACTCATTCACTGGTCATTTTTGGTGACTTTAATGTTCTTTTACAATTTGTTTCTGTCTATTTAATTTGAGTTTTATTGTGTTAAATGTGTTAAATTCCTCTTTTAATATTTCATTTATTCTGTGCATTATGTAAAGCACTTTGTGTGTGTAACGTGTTAAACATATTAACTTGCCTTGCTTATCACTCATGCATGTCTGTTTACTGCACATACTGTATCAACAGGACATACTCTTACCCCTATTTCTAATATAGTTCCTGCTGCCTCACCACCCTTCCAACGCCAAGTGCCACCACTCTCCCCAAGTGAGTTAAAAATTCTTTAAACTGGGATGTGTGTGTCTGTGTGTGTGTGTGCCAGTCTCTACTTCATGTGCACAAATGCAAAAATTGTATTCAGTGGTATGTAGATTATAGTTTCAGATTATAGTTTTAGCACTGCCTTTTAAGCAACAACATGGAAAGCACTCTCTGCCAACTGTTGTATGTGTGAATGCAGGCTCTTAATTGTTCTTCTCTTGTGTTTGTAGTTGGTGGTGCAGTAGCGCCAGTCCAAATGAGTTCATCCCCACCAGGATCTCTGTCAGACACCGCTAGCAAAGCCATGTCTCACCCTTGTGCCTCACCCCTCTCCCCCAGCAATGGTGAGTACCAGTATCCGTCTGATTTCTTTCTCCTTGTGTGTAAATCACCTTGTAGCGTTATTGCCGCGTTACAAATATCTTGGCGTGTTGCATTTCAGAAATGTCTACATGTAAGGAATCCCCTGTTCCTCCATCTCCCACTGACCTTGATATTCCACGTAAGTTGGCACATGCTTTTATTCCCCTCTGCTGCTTTGACGTAAAATGAAATGTGAAAGTACAAATCATGTTTTGTGAAGTAGCAGGGTTGGAACTCAGTTGTGGTTGTTTCTTCTTCCAGTGATTGTAAAGGACTACATTCAGGAAGCCAAAGCACACATGAGACAAACCTGCCAGGATATGGGGTCAGACCTTAGCCTGACTTCTCACTATGTGAACGTGCGACTGAGCCAGAGAGAGATTCTTCGCTCTGGAAAAAACACAAACAAAGACCTGGACAAGGAGCTGGTCATCATGGGAGATACAGATCGTCAAAACAGCGTGTTGGGGCAGAGTCATGTAAGAGTTTCCCTTAAGTTCGATTTAAACATATATAAACGGTTATCATCGATTGCTTTTTTAACACAGCCAAATCCAATAATATCATGTATGAGCATTTTGATTTGTTTATATGATGAGGGAAACCACTTGCTGAAACTCACTGGTAACTATATGTTGGTCTTTTTCCGCTCAGATCTTTAAAGGCTCAAATGGCGACAAACCCAGACGCTACATAATGCTACTTGGCAACGCTGGCATGGGAAAAACCACCCTCATCAGGAAACTGTGTCTCGACTGGTCCAGAGACTGCATCCCACAGTTTGACTTCGTCTTCTCTTTAGACGGCAAAGCACTCTCTTTAACAGAGCCGAACAACAGCCTTCAGACCCTCCTATTAAACCTTTCCTCCTTCGCCCCTACCTGCATGGACCCCGACGCAGTGTACGCTCAAATCCTTGCAGCCCCTAAGCGTGTGCTCATCGTTTTTGATGGCTTTGGCGAGTTACGGGACTATGAAATTCTTCTCCAGACTCTAGAAAAAGACTTGATATCTTCATTGCAGAAAGACAGTAAAGCACAGACCTACACAGTAAAACAGTTATACTCTGCCATCCTTCAGAGGGTCCTCCTCCCAGGCTGCACTCTTCTGCTCTCCACACGACCAAGAGGCACTGCCAGCCAGCTACTCCGGCGGACGGACAGCCTTTTGGAGATTTGCGGCTTCACCCCCGCGGACATAGAGATATATTTGTCCCAGTACTTCACTGACCCTGGCCTCAGAGCATCTGCTTTGGACCGCTTGAAAAACTGCAGCTATCTACATCTCCTCTGCTGGAACCCTGGACTGTGTCGGTTGGTCTGCTTGGTTTTGGAACAGTGCAAAGGTTTAGAGGTCCTGCCGAGAACTTTAACAGGGCTCTGCCATCAAGCGCTTCGTCTGAAAATGGAAAAGGACAGTAGGAGCGCACACTCGCAGGCTGAAGCTCAATCAGAAATATCTGTGCAATCGGCAGAAAAACCCCAGACACAAATCTCAAGTAGTTCTCAAGTTACGAGGGGTAACAAAAACGCCCCGACGAAGTCCCGAGCACAGGCTCGCACTCGCAGCCAAAGAGCGAGGGGGTCAAAAAGACATGAGAAAGAGGAAGATGACATTGATGGAGAAGGGATGCGGAGTGTTGTGGGGGAAGTAGATAGAACAGAGGAGAGAGAGTTGCTGTCCCAGCTGAGTTCTTTGGCCTGGGATGGGGTCAAAGCAAACTCCTCCATCCTCCCCACGGGACGGACTGTATCTGCCAAACTTAAGGCGTTCGGCCACAGGACAGGGCTCTTCTTCTCTTACCATCTGAGGACGAGGCAGGTTGTCTCAAGTGGCGAGAGAGAGGGAGGAGGAAGGGAGGACAGAGAAGAAATGGGAACAGGAGAGGATGGAGAAAAGAGGGGAAACAAGGGAAAGACGGACACTGAAAACGCTGATGCCAGTGATGACCACATCCTGTTGTGGGCCAACCCTTTTCTTCAGAGTTACCTGGCAGGGCTCCATTTGTCTCTGTCAAGGTAAAAGATTCTTCAATGCTTCGATTAGGATTATATAGATAAAAAAAAGATTAAATGAGAAGTGGTTGTTTGATGAATTGATGTGTTAAGCTTTTAAACTGGCAGAGTATCTTCTTCTTCTTCTTCTTATTCTATCTCCTTGAATGAAAATGAAAGAGCATATCCCTTTCCACTCCCAGCCTTTTATCTCTTTTACTTTCAGTTATCCACTCTCCCTGTATTTCCCTGACTCTTTATTGACTTTCTGTTTCCCCAGGACTGTAACAGACCGTGCTTTCCTCCAGACCCTCCCTTTCCAGTCAGGCCAGAAGGGACGTCGTCGACCACAAAGGGAAGAGCTCGAACTCACTCAGCGATTTGCCGTCGGGCTTCTGTTCCACAACAGGACAGAGCTGCAGAGGCTTCACTCATACACAGAGACAGCCTTCAGAGATATGGTGGCTGCCAAGCAAGCTTTAGTAACAAACCACCTTGAGGTTCTTTCCCATGGTGAGCTGAACCCCGCCCAGGTCCTGGAGGCATGCCACTATGTTTATGAGGCGAGTTCCACACATGGTGACGGTAGCAGAAACAGTGGCAGCACACGATTAGTCGCTCACCTGGCAGCAAATCTCCCAGAAGTCCTGACATTTCGTGGAGTTCCACTCAAGCCGTCGGACGTGTTCCCTGTGCAGAACGTTCTCGAAAGGGGTGGAACTAAAGGTAAACGGTTCTGTTTGGATCTGGAGGATTCTGGGATACAGATTTCGGGACTCAGATCTCTGGTGGGGCTCAACAACATCAACACATACAGGTAAATGTTACAATCCACAGTTCAAAAAGCTGCTTGGTATCGATCGGGGTTGTTCCCCAAACATCGATTGTCCAATCTTAGCTTAGCGACCCTAATAAGGGCAGGTCTGTCAAGCTTTGGATTTTTCCACGATCCACATTATAATACTTATATAATTCAAATAGAGCTTTGCATTTTTTTTTTTTTTTTTTTTGGCAATTTATTCCTTCATCACTGTCTGATGATATTCTATTGATACCAATGTCAACCGTTGGGTGTCTTCTAGGGCATGCATTGCTGATGTCATCACCTTATGGGAGCAGTTAGAGCAGAGTGACGAAGAAGGGCTCCTACAAGGGATGGTGTCCAAATTCAAGATCCACCCTCTGAAGGCCACACAAGCGTGTCACATAGAGCACTTGGCAAAGCTGGTGAACATACACACGCACAAAAAGCTGTCGGACAGGTAAATCACCCCACACACACACACACACACACACACACACACACACTCGCACACTCACACACACGCTCAGTTACGCTTTGCAATACAAACTATGAGTTTGGCTACTGATGTGTGTGTTGTGTTTACTTGTAGTTCAAGCCAATCAGATTCCATCCTGGCCGAGGGAGTACCAGCTGTCAAAGAGCTACACAAGCTGGAGCTTGAGTGAGTAGCTCGGACATTTGAAATTTGAATTCATGATGACACTGACGATGACGATGACAATGACAATGACGATGACGACATTATCTTTCTCCGTAGACTTGGTCCAGAGAAAGGTCCCCTGGTTCTTCCCAAGCTGTGGGAGCTCCTGCCAGGTCTACATAACCTGCAGCACTTAGAGTAAATATACACACCTTTACATGTAGTTCTCTCTCAGTGCAGGTATCCCTCTGTCTTAATGTGTTTGTTTCTAGTGTCTGACAGTCTCTCTCTCTCAATCTCTCTCTCCTCCTTCAGTCTAGAGAACAGTAAGATAGGGGACGAAGGGGCAGAGAAATTGACTGATGCTTTAGTCTCACTTGGTTCCCTGGAGATACTCAAGTAAGTACGACATCTTCCTTTCTCACGTCTCATCGTATGTGCAGTGTGTGCGTCAAACTAAGTGTTTACCCTCTCCTTCGGGTTTCTAGTCTGTCACAGAATTGTATAGGAGACAAGGGGGTGACAAAACTGGCAACCACATTGAGGGCCCTGCCCAAACTACACTGTTTAAGGTATACACACAAACACAAAGAGAGACATATAAATACACAACAACACCCACAGTGGCACATATTGTAGCGACCAACATAATTTCACTTCCCTCTTTCCTCACTTATTTTTTACAGTCTCTACAGTAACGTGATATCTGATGAAGGGGCGGAGAGTTTAGCAGATGTCCTGCCACACATGGCTTCGCTCACTAACTTGGAGTAAGAACATACATTTCACATTTTCCTTAGACATTCATGATTTATGTGTGTATGTATACCTCTTTGTTTTATATCATTAATGAGAAAATGTACTGTGATATCCGTGTTTTGGACTGAATGTAATTTTCATCCAACCTTGAAAAGACTGGTTAAAATGAATACACACACACACACACACACACACACACACACACACACACACACAAACTCATCAAATGAGGAACCAGTGACATGATTAGATACAAGTAAATGTTGATCAGCTGATCTGTTAGTCTGTCAGTATATTTTAATACAATGATGTGTTTGACATGGATGTGTCACTATCAGTAGACACAGAAGTACACACGAAAGATACTATATTATATTATATTTAAAGTGTAAGCTATTTTCTGTTTGACAGTGTGAAGTACAACAAGCTAACAGATGTTGGAGCTCAGAGCCTGGGAGCCAGTCTGAAAAACTGTAAGAAAATGAAGACCTTGAGGTAAGAAGACCTGTGTTTCTGATCATCGTTGCTTCACAAACGCAACCAACAACTAAAAGTATTGTATATCTAATTTCCTTCCAACATAATAATATCCATTTCCATCACATCCAATCACAGGATGTGGAACCAGTGTATTCCATACGGAGTGTTTGAGAGACTTCAGCAGCAGGACAACCGGATCCTTTTGCAGTAGAACGATATGAAACCTCTACCACAAGCCTATGCACTTTTTTTTTTTTATCATGCATCTCAGGCATACATGTTTACACTACACAATCCATTTTCTAAAGCATGTTTGTTAAAGAGAGAGACAGAGAGAGAGACGGAGAGAGACGGAACTTTAACAGAAAATGCAAAATTATTTGCTGCTTTATTCAACAGTTCATTTTACCAGATTCTTTCAAAGATTCTACTCAGTGACACACAGTAATACTTCATCCTTCAGCGCTACACAGTACTGCATGTGTATACTGTATGGGTTTGTGGTAATGCTTGATACAAATTTAAGAAGCACATTTGCACTATGTTACTTGTCTTTATGCAAATTTATGGATTTGTTGTATTTCATGTGTGTTTTTTTTTTTCTCTCTTTCTATGACTGTACATTATACATTGCTTAACAATTACCTGGCACTTTAAAAAATAAAATGTTTCATTTGTCAGGTACATTATTTTCTTCCCTGTTTTCTTTTTCACTATTCATTTGACATGTTCCCCGAGTTCATCGGTTTATTTGCAACTTCTTTTCTCTTCCTTCCTAACAGGTTTCTGTTCTCTATTTTGATGCAAACTGACCTTTAGACTGTTATTGTGTCTGAAACTCTGCATAGTTGATCACATTACTTTGCATTAAGCCATTTATTTCCACCAAAATGTTAGTCATAGGCAGACTTTCCCCAATTGTGATATCATGGTAAAATAAGTGGGGGAAAGTGAACTTTACTGACAACATGAATACTTAGTTATCACTTGTGATGTTCCTTAAAGTGGCCTCTTTGTGACCTTAAGGTGTCTCTTGATTTATATTACCCTTTAAGGGGTTAAAGACTGCAGTTCTAACAAGAAAGTCTGCGTTACATTCTGGGTGGTGTGGAGTTTGAAAGGCATAGAAACAACCTAAACAACAACATTTATAAAAACAACCAGGTTGACCTAAGTGCTGGACATTGACATGATTTAGGACAGATTATAAACACACGAGTAACAAAATGAACATTTAAAACAAATAACAAACTTGGTTTAAAGCAGGTTTAAAGGCCACTGAATAAAAGTGAGTTTTTAAGTCGTGATTTAAAAATGTGAAGGCTGGGGGGGCCAGTCTGACGTGCAGAGGCAATTCATTCCATTGCCTTGGGGCCACGGCTGAGAATGCTCGATCTCCCCTATTTTTGAGCCGCGTTCTAGGGACAACAAGGAGCAGCTGGTCAGCTGACCTCAATGACCTCAGAGGAGCGTGCGGCTTTAGTAGTTCAGCGATATAAACTGGGGCTTGACCATGAAGAGCTTTAAAAACGAACAACAGAATCTTAAAATGTATTCTGAAGCAAACCGGTAGCCAATGAAGCGAGGCAAGAACAGGTTTAATGTGATCTCGTTTAAGGAGTCGAGCGGCAGCATTTTTGAACAATTTGTAATCTAGAGAGGGAGGCCTGGCTAACACCTACACGTAAAGCATTACAGTAATCCAGGCGAGTTGCAATAAAAACATGTATAACCCTCTCAAAATCATTGAAAGATAAAAATTGCTTCAGCTTTGTAAACAGCCTTAGTTGAAAGAAACTAGCTTTTACAACAGAATGTATCTGTTTCTCTAGTTGAAAATCACCGTCCATCTTAACACCAAGGTTAGAAGTCAGGATGTCAGAGGTTCTGACGCTTTGGCTTGACAATGTTGTTCTTTTTACCAGACTTTCAAACCACCACCCACTACTCAGATTTGTTCATCAGTTCAAATGTATGAAGTGAACCAGAATGGTAATTCAGTCTGATTTTGGGGCTAATTTGAAGTTTTGCATTTTGTCACGTACGTCATAGATGTGAAACACTTCTAATCTAGCTGATTTTGTTTCAATATTGTGACTATATAAGTGATATGAGAAGGAAGAATACAAGCAGCAGTTACTATGGAAATGGACAACGCCATACTTGAATCTCCATAAACAGAAAAAGAAAATAGTTGATTAATGTAAGGAGGCTACAATTAAACCTTCGTGAGTTAAAAGTCACTACGTATCAGTTCACTCACCTGTGTAGACCGGCATCAACATGTAGAAAGCAATATTTCAATCTGCTCTGTCTGCTCAGTCCACTCTTGTCCACCGCGCTGTTTTACGCAAACACAGCTTTATACTCTATATATATAATAGCTAATTTTTACAAAACAAGCTAAAAGAAAAGCTGTCGGTTTGTGGTCTATTTTTCTTAGTTTGCAGGGAATCTTGAAATTTTGACAAATTCTTATAAACTTAAGCTGTCTGAAGAAACCATCCTCTCCGCTGGAGCGGTAAATATGGATGCATTATTAGACCAAAACAAATACATGTGGCTACTTAATATGCACGTGAATGACGCAATCGTTATGTTCGTGTTCTTCATTCTTGATAATGATGCTGGTTGTGTTATTATTATTTTGCCACAGCATCGTTTCATTGAAAATGAGGCATACAGGACCTGCTTATCAGTCCATTCATCATTAAAGCTGGGCTTTTCCACAACTTTTCACTTCAGGCTCTTTGACAGTGATATTTTTGTCAGCCCATTTTCCACCAATCAGGACTGCATACTAAAACCATGTTTCCATAATAATAATATACAATAATAATAATAATTACAAGGTCCTGATTATTACAGATTCCCTGGATATTACATTTTGATGTGATGTCATAAAAAAAAATTATGTTAACATGGCACACTAATAAACAAGAAATTTTGAAAAGGGCACTTCATATCAAAAAGGTTGCCGACCCCTGATTTAGATAAATGAGATACTATTAATACTTGTACATTACTGATAGTTCATTGAGTAATATATGAATGAATTCATGCTTTTTTATGCAGGAACACACACACACGGTTTAAATCTTGATATACTGTACGGCTGCATCACAACAATCTCAAATATCAGTGGTATTACAGATGAAATTTTTAACCCTTTCCTCAGTCAGAAACAGCAGGAGGCTGCAGTGCATCACATCAGAACACGTCAAGTAATGTCAGCTGTCAACCACAGACATTATATTAATGGCATGCTCTGCAGATTTTAAATAAATCTGAAGACCTGGGCCTATTTTAAAAGAGGGATTCCGAACTAAGATCAGAGCATGTAATCCGATTTTTCATTTGATCTGGATCAATCCTGCCCTTTGGGTTTTTCAAAACTTTGAACTCGGTTTGGGATCTATTTGAGCCAAAAAAATAACAGGATTATCCTGATCCCATCAGAAGGATGGATTCAGTTGTGATTTTTCGAACCAAATAAAATCAGAGAGGTTGTTTTTTTTTGAAGTGAATGATCACAAAAATCTATGTTTACTGATGATATATACATTTCTTCATATTTGAAGCATATATGAAGCATGTCACATCTAATGAGATATGGTAAACATTATAACAAACATAACAAAATAAGGAATGTAAAAAGTTTGTTTATTAGTGTTTCTGTTTCTTAAATGAAAACAAACAATGGCTATTTGCGGCCACCGGTATTTTGCCTACCTGTTGTTCTTTGCTAAGCCAGTAGGCTACACTGTTGGTTCCATTTAAGGCTCTGGTAAACAGGATTTGGTAATCCTGAAATTTGGTATTTTGGATCACAGTGATCCAATCCAATGTTCCTTTAAAAAACTGGCATGAAAGTAAGATGGATCAGGTGATCCTGGATAGCAAAATATGGGATTTCCAAATCCGGATCAATTTTATCCAGATTCAATTAAAAAAAAAAAAAAAACACCTAGCTCCTGCTGTTCTCTGGTGCACTAATGCTCTCTTGTGGACAAAATGTAAAGTGAGACCAAAAAAAGCACACGCTAACAAGTGAACAGTCTGAGATCACTTTAAAACAATTGTTCTGTCAACTGCAAGATAATCAATGAACACACGTCTAAAGTGACAGTTGAAGGAAACGGCGAAAAAGCTATTTGGTATTTGCTCAAAGTTTATTAAATACACAGTAGAAAATAAAATGAACAAACGCTATGACAGTTGAAGGAAACGGCGAAAAAGCTATTTGGTATTTGCTCAAAGTTTATTAAATACACAGTAGAAAATAAAACTCTGTTACCATCCATTGCTTATCATAGCATGTGCATGTCTCCAAAGAAGCAGATGTGGAGGGTCGACACAAGCACTGGGTAAAGGTTGCATGTTGTTACCCATCTGTTACAATCCTTGGGAAGTATCATGAGTTTCCACTAAATTAAGATGTGAGCAGTGTGGTATCAAGGCCGGGAAAATGCCACAACTATTACACCAGTGATTTATAAACAGTTTTCATACAAAAGTAAGATCTTCCCCCCATTTCACAGCTTCACTCGCAGTTGATTTTCAGAATACGATTCACTGTTCATCAACAGTGAGCCCTTTCCTTGTATTGATTCCATGATCTTTTTGATCAGATGCCATACAAACATGTTTTATGGTATTTTAATCAATATTAGTATCCTGAGCTTTAGTGTCACGTGATCTAAATGCTGTTTCAGATTCACTTTTATCCCGCCAAAGATAGACACACTGATTTATACAAACGCATAAACAATCCAAAACATTGAAAATGGCACCACTAAATATTGCTTACTGGTAGCCTTAATCCAGAACAAAGAAATAATTTGGTTAGAAGTCATAATTAATCAATACTGGTTGAATTCTGGTACGAATGATTTGAAAATCAGTCTCGCGTGGTAAAAGAAATCAGTTTGAAATGGTAAATATCGTAGTCTGTTCATATTAAACTGCGCTGTCGTCAGTGTTTTTGACAATCATATTTTTAACATCCCTGTCTTTGTTCTTGAGTTGCAGCATGGCTTTTTCTTTTTTCATTCATTTCACAATGTGGCTGTGGGCAATTATCTGGTTGTATACTGTGTGTTGGTGAAAACCCCATCTTGGTGGAAGATTGTCTAGCAGAACATAACGTTCAAAACACTGAGTCAGCTAATGACATCCTGGACTAAAGCTTGTTTAGAGTATGACCAGTGCATGTGCAAATATGTTTAAACATCAGTTATTTGGTGGACGACTGTCACCACATTGCAATGACTATTTTAGTTTTATTTTGATATTTGCTTATTCTGGTAGACAGGTGCTGTGAGAAAATACTGGTTCCTCTGCATTGCCTACAAAAATCAATGTTTGTTAATTAGCTGGGCTATAAGTGCTCTTCACGGACCTACAGTATGTACAGTACCTTCAAGGCTTGCAAATATATAGTATTGAATTGCCTCATTGCTTAAATTCTGTTTATTATTGCTGCCAAGAATATACATTAACATAATTCCAAAATTCATAACAAACTGAACAGAAGATGCTGTGATAAAACCAAACTTTGACAACTAAACCTTTTTAAAACACACAACCAATATCATGCGTCAAGTCTTTTCTGTGTCTAACACACATTTGTAACATTAAAAAACAAAAACACGAATGCAACACTTAAAGGATGAAAAAGTCAAATATCTGAAGCACTTCTTCGGAGGTTCTTTTTCATGCTTTAATACTTGCTGCATTGTCGTAAAGAGTGTGGCAAGTGTGGCGTTTCTGATTCTTAAGAGAGCTTGGAAAGATTAAGGGTCTCCTATGTTTCACAGCCTGTGTCTAGTATCAGTGTCTTGCCAGTGCACCCACAGTTTCTATCGGTGCTCCTGAGTGGGTCTACATCCCTGAAGCAAATATACAGTATGGATGACCTCAAAAGACACATTTCAAATGTACACCTCAATGATCTATGTGCCTGCAAAAGTAGCAATGCATTCTGTATTCTGAAAAAAAAAAAGGACAAATAGTTGTACTGTGAGTGATTAAGTATGCAACAGACCTACAGTGGACATGGTTTTCCAACTCTTTGCCAGTGCTTCTGAGACGTCACACTGTGTAGGACGTCACACTGTGACTGAAGTGGCAAGTTTTAATTCACTCCTTCAGCAGTCGACTACCAGATCTTGCACAGCCTGGGCAGTTGTTCAGTGGAAATGCCAGCCACATCGGGCTACTGTATCTGAACTGGCCGCAATTTAGACGATCCGAGTCATCTCTGGTAACGTTCATTTTACATCCCCAGGGATCAGTCGTCTCTTTCCACTTAGAGCACATTGTGCTTCCTTTTTATCTTTCATTGTGTCTAGAGTGGAGGACACAGATGCCAGTGCTAACTCCATGGTGTCCTATTGGAGTCAATTGCTATTAGAATGGCAACGGACTAGACCGACAGCTGATCCAGTGCAGAGAGCTCTTCCCATGGGACAGTCGCTGTTCATGTGGCCGGTGGTGCTGAATCGCTTCCTCAGGCTACCTAGAGATGTGGCAAAAATTAAATAAAAATAATAATAAAAGAGTTAAGAGAATACCAAATTACCAAAACATAGCTTCTCTTACAACATAAAATAAAGAGGGTGAGCTTTTGTGTATACACATTTTGTTTAGAATCACAAAACCTCCTGTATCAGTTACTCCATCAAAATACAAAGTTGTTTTTGTAATGTTCTATGTAATAATGTCATACTAGTATCTTATTCTGACCATGAAACAGAAAAAAAATAAAAAATAAAAAAACACAGCATGTCTTGTGTTCTCTGCTTACTTTTTCACTGATATGTCTGTGTGAGAAACAGCATCCGCTTTGATGCATGTTTTCCTCCCATCAGTGACCAGAGTGTTTACGCTGGTCCAATCTGCCCCGGAGCTCTGCATCATCACCACCGCCGCCACTAACATTTATTTCCCTCGCTCCAGGACCGCCCTGTCACTCAAGATACCCCTCAAAAACATCCAGCTCGTTGTCCGTGTCATAAGGGACAGAGGCCGGGTCGGACAGCACCCCGAGGTCCACCAGCGCCTGGTCCATATCCTCAGGCAGAAATACTATCCCCACATTTAGGACGATGTACTCCATCAGAAAGGCATAATAGAGGATCAGGACGTTCACAAAGAACAGGCCCAGATAAAACATATATGGAAGTTCGTCCAACAGCGATTCTACCGAATCTAGCTGGGCATAAATCGGATGGGTCATAGAAAAACAAGAGAGCCGCGGTTTGGGTCCTTGCGGGGCCAGGATGTGGCGGACTGGAGTTGCTGGTGTCACCACTAGAAATCTGTCTGCTGGGGTGACGGGGCGTCCATTTCGGCTCGTCCCGATCTGCAAACAGTGATTGAGAGGCAGCTTTTAAGTGCTATATTTTATCTGTAAAAAGGTACAGAAGAAAACAACAGCAACACAGGCCGTAACATTCATAGCTAAAAAAATAACCGGCAGAAAGTATCAAAATACCCCGTTAGCTAGCTCGACGCATTCTTTGGGTTTGCGGAATTCAAGCCATGCCAGCTGGCTGGGGCTAAAAACAGTAGCATGCAATGCTAGTGAAAAGAAATGCGAACATTTCTAGAAGCAAAGTTATTTGGAGTTTTCTTGTATACCGTTAAACATCCGTCCGGGAAATACGAAACATTTTAAAAATACTAGTGATGTTACCCGTGAACCCTCTGCTTCGAGGCATGTATCGAAAACATGAACCAATTTTCTCGATTTCAAAGCTCGATTCGTTTGGAGATAATCACGTGACCAGTGACGTCCGAAGCTTTGTTTCACACACACCCACGTCACTGCTTTCGAAGTTCAATTCAAAAGCTGCGCGAGCAGCGCGACACGGGGCTGGGGTTGTTGCAGTAGAGAGTCAACCGAGTCAGGAGAGTTAGTTAATAGAGAGATTATTATAGCCAGTAAGAAAGTGTATAGCCAATAGACAGTTCATAGCGAGTAGCCTAGTTTATAGTGAGTAGAGAGTTAATAACAGAGAGTTTAGAGTGCCTTGCACTGCCTATCTCACCTATTTGGCTGAGGAGACAATGTTTCTCTAGGCTACATAGGCCTAATCACAGAAATGAGAGTGAAATGTGCAATGTGTTCTTCATTCATTTCCCTCCCAAATTGATGTATTTGTTTTCAAAGACAAGACAGTTCACAACCAAAATCCTAACTTTATAGTTCTTTTTTTTTGGCGGAGAAGGCAATTACATTTTTATTTATGCAAGGTCCCACATATAGGCTTAGTTATTTATGTCATTATTTATTTATCAATGAATTCATACTCAAAATGTGTTCATCTTCAACTCTAAAGTAGAGTTTAGATTCTCTGCCCAAGCCCGAGCCCGCCAGACTTTCGGGCCGGGCCGTTATTTTCCGCCACTATCATGGGCCGAGCCGGGCCAGGCCGGGCCCTTGATCAAGATTTTGTGTTTTTTACTAGGCCTATAGCCTAATTGGGTGGGGAGAAAGCTATGTTATAATCAGAAATAGGAGAATTACCTTTGAGCAAGTTTGGAGGAAAGTCGGAGGTATGGAACCATTTTAAACAAGTCGTGGGCAGTGACAATATGTGTCGGCTTTGTTGAGTGCATTAAGTGCGGCACGCTGT
This sequence comes from Perca flavescens, assembly GCF_004354835.1. Classification (NCBI taxonomy): domain Eukaryota; kingdom Metazoa; phylum Chordata; class Actinopteri; order Perciformes; family Percidae; genus Perca; species Perca flavescens. The sequence goes on along the minus strand of NC_041345.1, from coordinate 6,756,430 downwards.
CGCCTATAACAGCAAATAAAACGGGGACTTGGATGATGAACAGACACATGAAGCAGGCTTTTGCCGTAGCAGAAAATATGATAGTCAGCCTTCAACGTCCTCATTTGTTACTTCTCCAAGCGGGAGGGCAAGGCAAGCCCTCACAGAGAAATACGTTGAGTTTTTGTTTTTTTACGTTTCTTCATTCAGATCCATTTGCGATCCGTTCCATTCTGAATAAACAAACAGCGCAGTTTACATCCTTGTTGCATTATTCATTAAGATCATTTTAAACAGATTTCTGCAGTTCAAACAACTCTGAATTGTATGAGAACGTCAGACGTATTAAAAAAGTGTCGGGTTAAAATCGGGCTCATGATTCCAGTTAATGTGTCGGGCCGGGCTTGGACACAACGCGCACGGGCTCGGGTTGGGTCGGGCTTACTCTAAAGACATTCATGGCTAATAACTGTGAAACAGTTTGTGACACAATGCTATCCCTAACTTCACCACCAGATGTCCTCATAGAGTTCTGAAGCTTCGAGTAGTGAACCTTTTTTCGATACAATTGGCTTGAAAGCTTCACTGCTTCAGAAAGCTTCAGTTCGCCATCACTAAAAAATACACGCTTTTGCCGATGTTTTCACGGCTAACCGTACCTAACATTTCAGTCAAGTGCATCAAAACAGTCCCGACCACAAAGCGACACCTGAAGCCTCGGCAGTTAATTGGCTCGCCGCTTGACAAGCTCTGCTGTGATTGGCCTTTGAGGACGTGTCGCGTGCTTTAACCGTCACTGCTAAACGGGAAGTGAATGTTGTAGTTTCCCTACACTCGCTGTTGTATGCTGCAATGTGGGGAGAGAACAGCAACTCCCAGACAAACCACACACATCAACCTGTTACGTAATGACCCCTCAGCGCTGCTATCTCCGCCTATCACCTTCTGTTTGCGAAGTAGCTATCTCTACGGGAAAGTGGGTGTAATGGATTGATTTGCGGACTCTAACGTTAGCGAAATAACGCGCCTGTCAAAACATCACACCCTTTAAAACCACAGCCATGTTTGGCCGGTCACGGAGCTGGGTTGGAGGACAGGGGAAAGCGAAAAACATCCACTCCCTGGACCATTTGAAGTGAGTGGCTAGCATAAGATACGCTAACGTTATCCTCTATGATAACAGTTTGAGAACGACTGTGTCAGCGTTATTATCATTAGCTAAACGTTAGTTGTTAACAGCTAAAATATCAGCACTCTACTAACGTAACTGTAGCTGTCCAGTCAGCTAACGTTAACTCAAATGTATGGTTGCTGTGTCGTTTATATTCTGTTTGGCAAGGTAGATAGACATGTGAGCTAACGTTAGCTGTTAGCTTAAAGTGAAAATCCACCCTAAAACAGAATTGACACTGTAACGTTACTAACCTTACCCAAATGGTTTTGGACATTAATAAGGCCAGTGTCAACCATTAACTATCCATACAAGCTGACAATCGAAGCATAGCCATGTAAAAGGCCTGCACAGGTGTTTTCAGTTCTTCTTGCTGATTAGCTAGACATCTGCTCAGATTAAATCAAGTAACGTTAGGGGAGCTATGGTGGCAATTGCCATTTAGAATGACATAACTTAAAGTTGTCCCACCACAACAGGTGCAACAAATTAAACGGAGAGTGAGAGAGAACATCCAGCTCAGTTTGCACACGCCCACAGAGGCAGTGTAATCGAGCAAAATAAATGAAAACGTGTGGGTGTAACTACAGTGTATAGTGGCTTGAATTGGGTGGTTAATACATTACACTACCGGTATTTGGAATATATGGCCCGTTGATTTTAAATTAGAAACTACCTTTTGTAGGCTCATAGTAATAACACATTTATTTATTTTTTGACATTCTAGATGGGTTTTATTTGAATATAGGTTGTTTCATTATTCTGGTCTGTAGAGAAAAGTCCACTTATGTCTACATAACACTACAGCTTTTACCACTGTTTTTCACAGCATCTTTCTTTCATTCATGTCTCTCTATCAGGTATATGTACCATGTCCTGACCAAAAACACCACAGTGACGGACCACAACCGAAATCTTCTAGTGGAGACCATCCGCTCCATCACAGAGATCCTCATCTGGGGGGACCAGAATGACAGCTCTGTATTTGAGTAAGTACCAGTCAATGTCAAATCCCTCGCCTGAAAGTACAAATATGTAGCCTGACTCACCAGATGGTTTGTTAACACAGAAATGTATGAGAAGCCTTTGGAGAGAAAGAGAAATATGACTGATAATAATTATAGCCGTGGGTATAATGGAATGACACGATGAACAGTGGCAACTATAGTAACAGTAAAGATAATAGAACTATGACTACTAATAATAGTAGTAGCAGTGTAGGGCGTTAAACTGGACCACAGCAGCAGCAGCAGCAGCAGCTGCAAACCAATCTAGGTGCCACCGAAATCCATGGGCGATATTTGCACAGGCAAACTTCAACTTGAAAACGATTTAGTTTTCACTAACATTATAACTGATAGACGAATAACCATACTCCAGTTTTCACTTGCAAGCAATTTAAGACTCCTACCCCCACCTTCTATATAGCAACATTGCTAATTACTGATCCGTCATGCTGCTCTGATCTCTGACTGTGAACCATTCAAGACTAAGTAAAACAGTACTTTAACATACTTGTGTGGAAAAATGCATTTAAAAAAAAATGTTAAGACGTATAAGGATGTAAAAATGTAGAAGTAATTATTTAATCAAAAAATATTCTGGGTAACTAAAATGTTTGTATTTTGTAAGTCCTCGGATTGACTCATTTCAGTCATCTCTGGGAAATGAAGCTCATGAAACCATGGTCTTTTGTTTTTAATCAGAAGCAGCTCGGCAATTAGTGCTGCATGTCATCACTTCTGTTTATCCACTTTGCCCCCTCTGGCTGTATTATTTGAAACAGGAAAAGCTATGGTGCAAAGTACGGGAGTGCTCTTGTCTTTCTAAATGTAGTATTTACTGTGATGTAGCTAGATTTAGCCAGTCTGAGATCAGGTCCAATTAAAATGAGCTTGACGTGATAAACTGCAAGGTGTTTTAGGGTGAAATTAGCATATATAAAAGTGTAGATGCATGTCACAAAATCCTCACAAAAATGATGGTTGAACAGGTTCCTGTCTTTCTTTTTAAGATTAGTTTTTGGCTCATTGCCTTTTATTAGATGGTGTTACTAAGAAGAAAAAAAAAGAAGTCAAAACACAATTATTAGCCAAGTAAGCGAGATCTCTCTGAAAGCCTATGAACCGTGGGGTGTAAAAGTAAAACCGCTACCATCCCATGCTGTGTGTTATGATCTCTGTGTGCTTTATGTGAGGGCCTGTCATAAAACACTGTCACTAAGATACGTTGGGCTTGGAATTACACAGCAGTGCTTTATAAATATTTTTGTTGTCCTACTCTTTTTAACAAAGGGATAACTGAAATACTAGCCTAATGGTGCAACAACACAGGAACACAGGGTGAAAACAGGAGCTGCAGCAATGTGCAGTACAACAAAAATATGGTGTTTTTTGAAACTTAAACCATGTAAACCTATTCTGGTACAACCTCAAAATACAATTATGAACCTGAAAATAAGCATAATATGTCTGCTTTAACACCTGGCTTGACTCCTATACCTGCAAAGAGTTGATTAATGAGGCAATTTATATTAAGTTGGATAAAATGTATTTTCCCCTGCATTGCAATTTCATGATTTATATATATATATATATATATATATATATATATATATATATATATATATATTACTGTGTAATGCTGTGCATTTAATAGTGTTGTTGCCACCTCCCTCCAAAAAAAACACAAATATGGTTTGGAAATATAAACCCTGTCATTATAATTGAAAACAGCAGTGTTATTGTTGGAGTTGTAATGCAATATCATATAAATGTAAAAACGCAGCACATTGACCTCAGGATAATTGATAACTGTCATAGTTTCTGTGTTTGAGTATTTAGGCTAAATGTTACGTTTGTTTTTGTTGAAGGTGTTTCAGACTACCTCTTTATGCATTGAACAGTATGAGGTTTTGTAGTGTTGAAATAAAAAATAAAAAATTCTAGAAGACTTTAGTTCTTAAAGACAAGAGTTCTAAAAAGTCAATTCTAGTGACTCAATCACAATCATTCTTCATTCTTAAGACCTTATCAAGTTTATACGTTACCATGGCAATGGTTTTGATTTTGTAGTGTTGGTATATATTTTATAAAATCTGGGTCCACCAAGTATTTCTCATTTTTCTGCGATAAATCTGTTCTAAAGCATTGTTGACAGTTAAAAAAAACAGTATGTGTTGCGGTTATAAGGACTAATATTTATAATCTGATTGAATCAGATTATAAATATGCGCGTCCAATGCGTGGTTTGCATGAGAAGGTTTTCTGTTCTATGGTTGACAGGTGCTAAATAATAAAAGCGCCAAGAACAAGTGAGAGAGAAAAAATACAAGACAGAAAGTACACAAATGGAAGAGGAGAGGCAAGAATAGAAGAGAGTGGTGGAGGAAGAGAAGAAAACATGGGAGAAGGAAGAGGGCAAGACTTATGAAGAGAAGAGTGCAGCTTGTTCAACTCTGAAACTAAACCTCACTTCCTCCTCTGAATGTCCTTCCTTTGTTTAGGTTATCTCTCCTTAACTCTTCATACCTCCTCCCTGCTACTGTTGGAGATCAGTGCCAAGCAGTAGAGCTCTTCTGATTATGGAAGAGAGTGCAGGTTTGGAGACAGGGAGGGAAAAGCAGCGCTGTAGGGCATGACTGATGGTTTGTTGGTATTGTGTATGAATAAAAACCAAGGCCTATGAAATATTTCTGTTCAAATCCGATGTCTTCATATTTTAGCCCTTGAAATTACTTCAGTTTTACAGCCTGAAAATCACATTATCTGGGAAGCAATATTTGGACATTTATTCATAGGCAGCCCAAACTTTGTAGAGTGGAAGACAAACATGTCAATATGACTGAACCATTACAAGTTTGTACGGCATGTCCTAGATTTGGAGAAAAGACTGAAATTAAGGGTAGCATAAACTTTGAGCAAAATCTAAGAGTCTGCACCAACTGTTTTCCTGGATTTTGACCCAGAATGACCCAGCTGCATGTCATTTGGCTCAGATCCTCCCACTCTGTGCTCCTCTCCATAGCTGTCTTGCTGTATGTTATGTTAGGAACCATGAAAAGAAGGTGATAATTCAGGGTTAATGAAGTGAACCTGTCGAGTGACTTTGTTTGGGGTAATTGTTTTTACATTGACTCAGGCAGATTAGATAGCAAGCAAAGTCTACATTCTGGAAAAATAAAACTTGTGTTTTGCTTAAATATCTGATCCTTCTGCTATTACGAAACACAATTTTGTCTGTTTTATAGCATTATGTCTTTTAATGCGACAAAAACACTAAATAATAATTTTGACTATGTATTGGTATATATTTTACGGTGGTGTAAGGTGCTGGAAAAAGCTTTAAAATGGACCTTGAAAGTGCTTGAAAAGTGCTTGAATTTGACCTTGGCAAAAGGTGTACGAACCCTGATTGATAGACAGGAAACCTGGGGAGAGAGGAGGGTATAAATGCAACAAAGGCCCATTGTCGTAATCAAATCAGTGACATTGTGGGTATACGGTATGGGTCTTGACCACAAGTCCACCAGGGTGCTGCAAAAGAGAAATATTCTTCTTTTGATAATTCTATATCAATCACCATGAACTGACTCCTGTATGTGTCTGTGTGTACTCTCCTGTGTGTGTTCAGCTTCTTCCTGGAGAAAAACATGTTTGCATTCTTCCTGAACATCCTGCGTCAGAAGTCGGGACGCTACGTGTGTGTCCAACTCCTCCAGACCCTCAACATTCTGTTTGAAAACATTAGCCATGAGACTTCCCTTTGTAAGTATTTAAATCAACACTGGTTGAAAAAAAAAATAGAAACATATTTATGTTGTGATGCAATGCAAATAAATAGCCCTGTAACATGCAAAACACTTTTTAAAATGTATTTTTTTAGCCTGCTGCTTTATTTATTTGTGTGGTGACTCATGGTATGTTTTGCGGCTGTGGGGGTGTTGAGAACACTTCATACTGTAATGCACTTACATTGTATTGAATGGTGTTTCTATTTTGTATAAGAATATTAGAAACATCTTACTCCATTGTACAATCTAGGGCTGGTTATTTTTAATTATTTCTTAATTTGTTGATTTTTTTTGTAGTTTGTGGTATTAAATTGCATTGGTGGTGATTGTTTTTTTTTAGTCTAAATTAAATGTGAGCAGTGAAAGAAACCCATACTAATTATAACAGGAGTCTTGTATCAGATTGCCCTAAAATCAGCAGCATGTAGATGTGTACATGGTTTGTTATGCATTTTGTAGGCTAAACAATGCAAGGCATGTTGCACTGCCTTTCTTTGTTGAAATATACAATGCAAAGCAGCCTGCTGCATTTGTTGTTGTTAACCAATGACTCAGTAGATGATATACTGCCATTTATACAGTGGCCTGTTATCTTATATAAAGCAAGGTTTGCATGTAGGTAAATTGTAGAGGTATTAAAAATTCACAGTTAGGGTATCGTCTCAACAGGAATTATTAGTCTTTTCTTATGTTCACTGTACACAACAGTCACTGCAGTAGTCCAAACCTCACTGTTGATCTGATGACTGTAGAGCAAGAATGAAAGTAGTGCAGCGAAGCTGTGCACTCTCAGCTATTAGGCGTTTAGTGTGCTTTTCTACAATCACTGGGCTCCTGGATGCTAAGTAGCGAGATTGTCAGGAGTTCACAAAAGGCCATCGTTCTAAAAACAAGTGCTGTGTGAACAAGCTTGATCAAGTCTCTTCTCTTCTCAGATTACCTCCTGTCGAACAACCACGTGAACTCCATCATCGTCCACAAGTTTGACTTCTCGGACGAGGAGATCATGGCCTACTATATCTCCTTCCTCAAGACCCTATCACTCAAACTCAACAACCACACCGTGCACTTCTTTTACAATGAGGTGAGGCCATAGACGGATGGGGGGTATTAGAGTGAAGAAAGAGGTAGTGAAGGAAAAGAGACCTAGAGGATCTTTCATTCAACGTCAAATACTTTTATCGTGCACTCTCTATCACAAAGAGGAAGGAAGAGACGAAAGATTAGAGTCTGAAAATTAAGAGAGGGAGTGATGAAACGGATTAGTAAAACCAGCGAGGCAGACAGAGCGAGAAAAATGTCTGTTGCTTTAATTCAGCAACTTCACTACTTGTGATGTTTTACAGTGGTGCACAAAACCAATGTCTTGTCAATAGAGCCGGTTATTTTGCTAAAAAAAATCCAGTAGCTCATTTGTCACTTGCATTTTTGTGAGAGTCGACACATGTTTGTACTCAGGTTACTTCTATCCACCAGTCATCACCAGCACACTTCCCGTGTCAAAACATCAGCTTCCTGTGTAGATGGGTTGATTTAGCCGATATTGTCCACAAGTCATCTCTCTCTTTACCAGCTGACACAAACACACAAGTGTCAATGTAACCTTCATTTTAGGGACTGTTTCATCTATTATAGATATTGTAGACCACAGATTTCACAACAAGATCTTGTTTCTCTGAAATTAAGTTTCAAAACTGTTATTCTTGATTTAAACTATTCATAGAATATTATCTTTTAGGCCTGTTGCTGTGCGTGTCTGTGTGTTGTAATAGATGGTAACACCAAAGACAACTGACCACCTGATTAATCTCTGATGACGTCATTGTTACCCTTCAGTGTTTCAGCAGTATCTGTAGTCCTTCCATTGGCCTGTGTGTGCTGGGGAAAGTTATTGGTGTACTGTCGATGGTAGCTTCACCCCTGACACCAAAACCAGACCCAAGGTGTAGATCTGAGAATAGTATGTGGTTAAATAACCTAGAACTATTTTTTTCCCGATGAATTTTCCTTTACTTCAACAATTAACAAGTATAGTAAATCCTGCCTTTTTGGAATGCAAAGGAAGACAATTTCTCGTTTCTGGATTTAGAGTTTTAAGTAACTTAGTTGACATTTGGTCAGTCAGGAAGACTATATTTAGAATACTAATACAACCTTCTTTTTTCACAATTTACAATAGGCATGTGTATAACTCATCTCTTACTTCATTTATTATAAGTAATATATATTTTATTGATTTAAAGGTTATTCTCCTCCAGAGGGTGCTATTGGATAGCTGAATACTATGGCCACTTCTGTTCTGTCAGATCCACACCGTTACATTTTTAAGATCAGAGGACACACTGTTGGTTTGGCTTTTGGTGTCTGGGTCGTGCTTCTTCATTTGCTGTGACCTCGGTTTGTTTCTGGCCCTCAACTGTGGTTGGCTGGAGGTTGCAGTGACTGAGGAATGGTTGGGTAGAGGATCAGGCACTGGCACAGAGAGAGATGACTGGAAGATGCGGAGCAGCCGGTTTGTAATACGCACATTTACTAAGTGTAACATGCTACTATGTTAAAGGAATACGCCACCGTTTGTTGAAATAGAGCTTATCACGGTCTCCCCTGGCTGTAGATAGGTGGGCCAACGCATTTTTTGTCTCAGTGCAAGTAATTAGGTTGTTTTTTTTGTCTTTTGTTGGCTAACTTTTACTCACAACATGCTAACCGGCAGCATAGGATTCCATTCACTACGCTAAGCTAACTAGCGGTGGTGCATGCACAAAAAATGCGTTGGCCCACCTATCTACAGCTAGGGGGGACCGTGATAAGCCCTATTTCAACAAACGGTGGCGTATCCATTTAATACATGTTGCCCATCTAAAGTACTGTTAGATTGTTAGGAGCAAAAGTCCCTTTAGTTAAGCTTGGTCTTCTTCTGCGTCTGTCATGTTTCAGGATGAGCCAAAACACCCAAATCAAAAGCTTACAATGGGTTCTTTTGCTTGATGCTAATCTTTTGATATGAAGTGCAACCTCTAAAATTCAGAGACAAAACAGACTCACTTATCCATCCAGTACAGCATCCCTATTGTCTGGATTTTAGGAGTCATGAGATATTTATTATAAAGTCTGTAGGATTTGAGTTGGTCGATAAGGTAAATTGTTGGCTAGTTGTTTACTGAAGGTGAAGAAACCCTCCTTCTTTGGCTAATTATGTCACACCTCAAAATAACTTTGACTTCTGTGTATTTTCCCAGCCTGTATTTCTGTAAAAAAAACAAAACAATTGTAGAACCTTTTCTCAGTTAAAACCTTTCTTATCAAAATACAATACTGCCCAGAATTTGTGCCTCCACTAGCTGCTTTCTCTCTGGCGCGCGCTCTCTGCGGGATGCTGCAGTACTGTGCCTTGCTCACCGACGCCCCCTCTCTGTCTCCCACACACAGCACACTAATGACTTTGCCCTGTACACCGAGGCCATTAAGTTTTTCAACCATCCTGAAAGCATGGTCCGCATCGCAGTCCGGACCATCACGCTCAACGTCTACAAAGGTGAGTGCCGGGAACACACACGTGTACATGCTAACCATACACACGTGTGCTCACACAAAATGCACACACTCTTGAGATGCTGGGACTGCCTACCGCCTTTCTTTGTACTTCTGCCCTCTTCTTGCTGCTGCTTCTGGTGCATGAGCATGACTAACAGGTAACACTGTGACACACACACACACACACAGTGTGCTGAATTTCTGGACTTAAATGTTTCATTGCGTTCTAATGTATGTGATTTCTCTTTATTATATTGTAAAAGAGTCGCTCTCTAAAAGTGTGACGTAGTCCAAATAATACCCTTTTTAAGCCGTTATTTAACTGTTCTTATGTTTGAAGTTTTTCAAAAGGTCCTTCAACTAAAGTAGTACGTGGAAATCTGTTCATTATTCACAGCAACCTGTTACTAGTCAAAGAACTTCAAGTATCTATATCAGAATCTATATACAGCTATAACTGGCTGTAACCCTTGAAACTCTTTAGTCAGCCAGCAGCTGTGAGGGTCTCTTTTTATTGTGCAAACATGACACATTGGGGGAGGGGATGATTGGTTACTTTGAGGGGAAAAAATGAAGGGCTTTATTCCCTTTTTCTCATTCTATACATTTGTCGTTATCTCACTGCTGAATTCAAACATTTGCCCTTGGTTTTGTTTCTGTTGCAGCAAGCCAATTGTGATGCGCAGATATAAGGTTAATCAGCATCAAATATCCATGAATATTATAATAATATATTTGTATAGAACATATAAATCAGCAGAAAACCTTTTTTGGTTTTTGAAGCCATGTACTGTAGACATCGGCTAACATTTAAACTTGCATGTGTGCAACGTTGAAGGTAGAATTACCACGAGGTTCGGTATCGCTTTAGTGTCTGATCTCACGTGCACATAGTTCCTGAATTTCAAACAAACTAGCTCTTCCGCTAGTCCACTCTACCCAGCATGCAAAGATGTTGTTGAAATCCCTCCACCCAAAAATAAACCTTCCAGTTTTTCAAAATAAATGCCCTACGAGTGCAGGAGCAGCACGACAGTGATGCTGTGAGTGGCTGGGTTGCTTTCTGCACTGCTGCCTCTATTCCTTCTTCCTGCCGTCTCTCTGCGCTGTCACTCCAGGGGAGGCGGGTGGTGCATTTAGTGGGTTTGGCTTTACTCCACACGTCATGCTTCTCTTCACTATAACATAACATTCCCTTAACATACAGTCACTGCAACATGTTAACTGTGGCGTACCTGTTTGTTTAGCCCTGCATGTAACACTCTACACTGTAGAACTTTGTGTCCTACATTTTTCATAAAGTCTTGTTCATAAAGTCTTGATTCTGTAACTCCCAACAACGGTGACGTCATAACAGTTAGCACAACTGACTTGAATCATAATATGAACATAAGTCATTTATGAAGTAACCTAGTGTTGTGGGGAATGTATCACTGCTGGTTTGGCCATGACATATGTGGAATCTGTCAAAGAGGGAAGCATCAACTCAATGCAGCAACTCTTGACTTTTGTTCCAGCATCTGAGAATTGTTAGGGGACCACACAGGACACCTGTATCCTGATGTACAGGATGAGACACTGCTGTAATGAATAATATGCATTGCGGTGTAATTTTATGCAGTCAAAGCTGTGTCTTATTGTGGCAAAAGTTCAATAGACTTAAAACCCCTGCTAATAATTACTTTCCTAAATCAACCCGTAACTTAAATACTTGCAGTGTCACAACACTGAAAATGGTTCAGGGTGTTGCAATGAAATCTGCTTTTTTAACATCATAATGTTGAACATGTCACAGTTTGATGCTTTGATAGGTCACATTCTGCCATAAATGACAACCTGGGAAAGGATTTTATCCTGCATCGAGATTAATTAAGCTAGCGTGAAGATATTTTAGTCAAATGAGGTTACTATACTAGCTTATCTTTCTTTGATATCTTGTTGCTTGTATCAGTTTTCTCTTGTTGATTTGTTACATAGTGAAAAGCAATGTTATATCCTGAAAATAATTAATAACTTAAAATGTTTAGGTAACCTATAAACTCCTTTGCCAGATGTGCCATTATTTGCAGTTTATTTGTTAAGATGCCTGCGGGGTCCTTCCCAACCTCCACCCCTCCACAGCCGCCCCTTTACACACATTAACCCTGTGTCTGTTTCCCCCTCTCCCTCCTCCTCTTCAACAACCACTCCTACTCTTCCTCTCCTTGTCTCTCTTCTCCTCTCCCTCCTCCCTCTGCGTGCCCCATCTGCCTAACTCCAGTTTCATGTAAGTTGGTTCCATTCATTCAGTCTTTTTTTTAGGGATGGGTATCCTAGAAACATGTTTTGTTATTTTCTTTTCTTATACTGTCCAGTTGTTCATACAGTACATTGATGTAGATACAATTGGAAAACAAATGTTATATATGTAAGTCTATAAGTCTATAAGTTGGTTGATTTTTATCAGTATAGTTGCTGTCAATGTTAGACTTGTCTTATATTGCTTTAAATACCCCACATTTAAAATGTTTACAAAAATTGGTTTACAATTTGTTATTATTACTTATTACCCAGCCCTATTAGTTCCTAATTGTGTATTTGTAAACAACGTACTGGTATGAATATCCTTGCAATTCTTGTTTTTGTAACTCAGTCTGTCTCACCTGCCTACATACAGAACAGTACATGCAGAAGCACCTGCATGCCTTTTTAATTTCTTTTTTTTTCTTGGATTAATTATTCCACAAACTTCATTTCAGCTGAGCCCCACATGGTGGTTGTTTTTTTGGTGATGGGTTTAGTCCGTATCCCCCTCTGCTTTAATTCTCTATTAATTTACTAAATAGGACAAAGCTGGAATGACACTGTGACTCTCAGTAGTGGCAGCTTGTGATTTGTCTTTGTTTTCTGCAATTATGTAATTCATTCATTTGATTTGGCTGCTCATTCATTACTTTTCTCAGTTTGACCCGTGTGGATTGTTATTGTGAATTTACTACCAGCTTCTACTGTATTTGCATTTGGACTACTACATGAGAAAGTATTACTACACTTGGACTGTTCACATTTCAAGTCACTTAAGCTGAACAGAAGTATCCTAAAGTCAGTGTCTAAAATGTCAGGTTTTCCCCTTAAGTGCTCTGTGAACTGCAGTAGGCTATTCTTCCAGACACATTAAAACAAATGCATGGACATATTGTATTGTGACATATGTAACACTGGTGTCAGATTGTTCTGCTCTGTAGTTTCTCTACTGCTGTTCTTGCAGTGTGAATTTGAGACGCATGGATTATTCTGACCTTAACCTACCGTTAACTTTTTATAAAAACAACAAATTCAGTCTGCTGTCCAGTCTATTAGAGTTTATTTATTAGTTTTTATAAGATCTTTGCCCAGTGTTAAGGGTGATCCACCGATTTAGCATTGCACTCCTATTAACAGACTCACGACGGACAGTTTAAAAAAAAAGAAAAAAAAAAGAGCGAGAGTAAAAATTTGTCCAGCAGAAATCTTGTCTTTTATACACACAGCTTGGACAGGGATTTGGGTGTGTTATGCTATTAGCATCTAATGTAGCCTTGAACCTCAAGCAGAGCTGAGGAACGGCCTGCAGAGGTCTGGTAAGCTCGCTTCTTTCTAACTCCACACCCTAAGATCATTTTATTTTTTTATTTTCAAACTTCTATTCTTCAGCACTAATTGATGCTTACTCACTTGAGGTGATTTATATTCACAATATTTCATGCAGCTCCCTATGAAGCCACAAAAGGCTGTATACAATTTTTCACGTGCTGCAGTATTCCCCCCTCTGATGTGTAAAATCGTTGGAGTTCCCCTTGCTCATGAATAAAATGTATTACATTTTTTAAAAGCTTATACTATGTCTAATCTTTTGACTTTCATTACTACAAAGACAAAGTTAGATTTTGCTCTTGTCTAAAGAAAACTCCTCTTCAGAAAGCATCAGTGTGACAGCTGATGAGTGCAAGCTCCGATCACTGCGAACACGGCGCGATTAGCCCCAGTCACACTCCTGTTGTTGTTTCAGTGGAAAACTCAACTGGCTTTCCTCTTAATCCCACTCCAGTATTATTCCCTTGTAGTAACAATGGACCAGGTTATGGACTTAATTTAACTTAACATGGTTGGTTAATTTGCTTAATTTGTCTTTTAATTTTGTTTTTTTTAATCATTAACTGTCACATTCTTGTGTGTGTGTGTGTGTGTGTGTGTGTGTGTGTGTGTGTGTGTGTGTGTGTGTGTGTGTGTGTGTGTGTGTGTGTGTGTGTGTGTGTGTGTGTGTGTGTGTGTGTGTGTGTGTGTGTGTGTGTGTGTGTGTGTGTGTGTGTGTGATACCCGTGGGCAGCCTTGGTAACAACCCTAACCCAGATCTTGACCCTAATCTCTCCAGTGGACAACCAGCACATGCTGCACTACATACGAGATAAGACAGCGGTGCCATATTTCAGCAACTTGGTCTGGTTTATTGGCAGCCATGTCATTGAACTGGACAAGTGTGTGCAGACAGATGAAGAGTAAGTGCCATCTATCTTTCTGTGTTTCTCAGTGTAATTCTCACCGTGGCCTCTAGGGGTCAGGCATGTCTCTGGATTGTAACAGTTATCCTGGTGCTGATCAGATGACATTTCTATTCAAGGGTATGATGTATTGTATAAATTACATTATTCTGACGCCCCCGCAGGGGTCACTGCAAGACCTTTTTGGGGGGGACTATTTTTGTGTTCCCTCACAATATGTTTTGCGTTGCATCGCAAAACTTTTCTCCTTCCATTTCTTCTAAGCAATGTGTCTAGTTCCACTCAGCTGCCAAGCGCAACGCCACCGTATGAATCAGCTCGTTTTACTTTGAACTGGGCATTATGCTGATATACAGTACTGCTCAATAGGCACATTCATATATGTTTTATTATCAATATTTCTTAAATGTATGAAAAGATAATGTGCGGTGTCGCATGTGGCGATGGCTACACTGAATTATCAGAGAATCTGCAGCCCCCCTCTGCTTTACGGAACTTTATACAGGTTCAACTCATTTTTTCACTCATTTGCTTTTTTTAGCCTATTTTAAGTCTCTCTTACTGTCTGCTTTGGCTTCAGACATCAATATTGATAACTTTGAATGCATTTTAGCAGACCACAGTGAGAGATATACGCTCACGTTGGATAATACAGTCCATCAACAAATTCTGTCGTAGTAGTGCTACAAAGAGAGAACGTTAGTTTCGGGACAAAAACGTGAAAATAGAGCCTGCACTTGTGGCTACAACCCTTTCAGTCGCCTGTATGTTCATTTTCTACCAGTTATACATCAGTAGGCCTTTATTTCTGTACTGTGTGGGTCCAATCTGTTTAATCACATCAGATTTCATGTCACATTTTTCTAATTACAGCCTGCTCTCTCATTAGTCTAAGCTATAAATGTCCAGGTTGGTAGCAAAAGCGGTGTCTACAACAGAATTTGGTAGCATGGCGTCTAACTGTAACATATTTTGGATCTACTAGCATTGTATTTGATTTCAAAATAGACCTTATTTGCGAAGAAACTCCCGCACACTGTCTAACTTGCAAAAATAAATTTAATAGCTGGCAACGTTTCGGTACTAGACAGTCATCAGGCAAAATAGATGGTCTAGTACTGAAATATTTCACAATATAGATGTGCAAAGTATTTCTTTTCTGAAAATAGACCTTATAAAAATGGTGTCTAATAATAATGTAGGCTATTAGGATCTCCTTGGTTTGAAATTATTTGGTATAATAGTGTAAGTATATTTTGGGTCTACTGCAGCATATTATGCAGTTGTATGGTGTCTAAATAGGTAATATAGCTGTACGTGTTTGTTTACTGTCTGATAAATAACTGACACTGCCATCGCAAATTGTCTTTTTATAGCCTACATTCAATAAATATTGATTATAGAACAGATTATGAATGTGCCCATTGAGCAGTATATCAGCAAAATGCCTAGTTCGAAGTAAAATTCAATGAGCTGATCCAGCTGTGGCGTGGCAGGAATACA
Source organism: Perca flavescens (assembly GCF_004354835.1). Lineage (NCBI taxonomy): Eukaryota > Metazoa > Chordata > Actinopteri > Perciformes > Percidae > Perca > Perca flavescens. The sequence continues at coordinate 6,740,934 of NC_041345.1, read as the reverse complement.
CACATGGCTCAGAAGGAATGGAAGAAGAAAAGTGTTGGAGGTAACGCAAAACTTACTGCGAGGGAACATAAAATATTTGCTAGAGAATGCAAAACATATTGCAAGGGAACACAAAAGTAGTCTCCCCAAAACAATCTCGCAGTGACCCTTCAGGCAGTTCTGTATATTACAATATATTTAACTTTTTTTTTTTTTTTTAATCACTAAATACAGGCTGTATATTTCCTTTTAAGTAGCTTTCAAGTCAGTTTTTTTTTCTCTCTACGCTAGTGTCATATATTGTAAATCTGCACATACATTAAGATGCCATTTAAGTTAATAATGTACAATAAAGCATGGAGTTCATAACTTTTTGATTCTTGATGATTTTGCAGATAATCTCTCTCTCTCTCTCTCTCTCTCTCTCTCTCTCTCTCTCTCTCTCTCTCTCTCTCTCTCTCTCTCTCTCTCTCTCTCTGCCTTGTTGTTGTGTCCCAGGCATAGGAACAGAGGGAAGTTAAGTGACCTCGTAGCAGAGCACCTTGACCACCTGCACTACCTGAACGATATCCTCATCATCAACTGTGAATTCCTTAATGATGTTTTGACCGACCACCTCCTCAACCGTCTGTTCCTGCCCCTCTATGTCTACTCTTTGGTTATCCCTGAGACGGTATGTTTTCTTCCCCTGCACGTCTAAATAAATTAGGTTACACTGATGTTAACAGGTTTCATAGTGGAAAACTAGTGTTGTATAAAAGCTGCTTCCTCCGTTCCTTTGTTAAAGATGTGTTAACGTCAAATTGTTTGCACATGATGTGTTATAACACCTATGCAATGTGGTTTTCCAAGAGCTCATGTGTTACAGAACATGTCAGAGAAACTGTTTGCACAGCTTCATCTTAGTTTCAGCATTAAATAGGCTAAAAACATTCACAATCCAAAACTCAATTATTTTCATTTATTGATCTTTTTTGCTTAATCAGTGAATTGTCTGTTAAATGTCAGAAAGATAATTAATGTGCAATGACATAAAACAGACAAAAGCAGTGAATTACATATCTGGAACCAGTACATTTTTGGCATGGTTAATGCTCAAGACCATACCAGTGGTTTTGCACAATCAGCCAAGTAAATCCTATGTGCTTAAACTTTCATTAAATGGTGCTGTCATTTTTAAATATGTTTCAGGGACCCATTGGTTTAAGTCAAAATCAATGGTGATTTTAGACCCTTTTTAGGGGGCTCAAGCCCCCCTAAATTTCATCTCAGCCCCCTAAAAATTATAATAATTTTTTAATCAATTTTATAGCTTCAAGTTAGAGTTTGCGAACTTGTCTGTTAGTGACACAGGGCAAACAATTACAGGTTCAAAGAAACCGGTTCAATATCCTGTGTCGCTGTTGTCAATGCTGTGCACCTGTAACCCAGTCAAGGAAGGTTTTATTATTTATTGTTTACACCTCATTATCATTTCATTTGATTGTGGTAGTCCGTAACGGAGCTTTCGTCGTTTTTTTCATATGTTCAATATTTTGCATTTATCCTCTGTTATAATAATAAATACAAATATTCATTGTTGTCCAGGGGATTTTAACATTTTTGCAAGGCACTGTATCCATGTCACATTCCCATTAGGGGCTTAGCCTCCCTAAAGGTCTGTTCCTAGAAGAGCCCCTGTTCAATACACATTAAAATCAACTTGCAGAGACTTGAAATTTCCTCAACACATCCACTGCATCATAATGAAACGTTAAAGTTACTTAATTTTTATACATTTGAGTTTTAATAGAGTTAAAATGGCGGCGTGATCTGTGAATCCATCCTGGTGGTGCATTTACGTGTTTGTCAAACCATCACCGTCGGCTACCACATAGTATAGCATTCATAAGCTATGATGTTTGGAAACTCAATTGGGATTATGTTGGAATATTTTCATTATCAAATGATAGACCGGACCACTGAAGATACATTAAAGTTCATTTTACTTGCGAACTCGACAAGGAGGCCTTCTACGCACTACAGAATAGTACAGACAATGACCTAACGAAAAGCTCTCTACAGCTGTTTTCTATAGTACCAAGTGAAATGTAATAAATCATGAGACAGAGTAGAGGTTTTCAGTTGTTACCTTGTCCGTGTCGATGACGTCTCCCCTATCTGGTCTGGGAGGGCATGTATGCCCTCAGGAACACTCCATTCTTAGACAAGGACAAAACAATGGCTCCCATGTCGTCTTGTGAGTTTAAGCAGGGTTTTGTTTTCTTAACAGTAACCACCAAGTTTACTTTAACAGGCAGAGGAAGAATAATATATAATATTATTCTATGCAAACAGTTTAATAAATAACAAGAGGGAAAGTATGTATCATGATTTCCCCAACAGATTACAAACAATAATCAAACATGAATGTCATAAAATCTTGTTGCACACGCTGAAAAATAACTAACCGAACTAATACAAGGTGTAAACAGATAAAAGGCTAAACATACAAAACCACGTACGATCCTGAAATGATTATTAGACTATTAAATAAGCTCTATGCTTTGTCTCTCCTCACTCTCGCCAGTTTCATCTCATTATACATTTTACTATTCCTTTCATTGTCTTATTTTCCATTTCTTGGTTCTAGCTGTGGACCTGCTATTTGTCTGATATTGACTGGCCTTTATTTGTTCTGTTTCTTTAGTCTGAAGAGCGAAAGATTAACCCTCAGGTGTCCCTCTACCTGCTGTCTCAAGTAAGCAACATACACAACAGACGGTACTCACAGCCATCACCAAAGCACTGGAATTATGGGATTAGTTTTGTGACTTTAATTCCAAGCAAAACTTCTCAAGTATCAAACAAAAAACACTAACTCAAGCAAAACAATTGTCACCTCAAAGGTAAAACTTAAAACTTGCAAACAAAACATTTGTGTAGTTGTAAACTATTGCTCTTTTATTTGTTTGATATATCTTTTTGTTTACAGTTCCCTCTGCTTCTTTCTCAATGATCAGTCTTTTGCTCTCTCCATACGAGATACGAACTTTACCATACATTGTTTCCGCATATACTTCATTCACTTTTCAATTAACGGTTCTTGTTTATAAAGATGTATTTTTTTATTACTTTCTTAATTGTGTATGTCTGCGTATTTTCCAGGTGTTTCTGATCATTCACTATCAGCCAATGGTCAACGCACTGGCCGAAGTTATTCTCAATGGAGATCTGTCCGTCTTCACCCCGCAGACGGATATACACAGCACACACAAGAACACGGTAACGCACACACGTGTACACACACACACACACACACACACACACACACACACACACACACACACACACACACACACACACACACACACACACGTACACAACACAATTACGTTATATACACACACTGTACAAACCAACATGAAAACCATACACAGAAATATTTGACCAACAGCACTCCCAGAACCATCATTAAAAACCACTTATTTGCAACACACACAGAGCAGACTGTACATTGAGTCACACAAGTACATATACACTGGGAGTACAGCACACAAACAATAAATACACACAAGCACACATACGCAGGCAACCGCATGGATATATGCGCATAGATACACACACACACACACACACACACACACACACACACACACACACACACACACACACACACACACACACACACACACACACACACACACACACACACACACACACACACACACACACACACAGAGTGGAGTTCCAGAGGTGCGTGTAGGTGGTTATGAGATTGCGGGGTCATGGTTTTCTCCATGATTCACCCACATCAAGGCAGCTATATGCTCATTATCTACATTGTTTTTTCTTCTTTTCATTTTTCTTCTCTCTCTTTCCTTGTTTCAATTCTTTCTGCCATCTAAGCATGGGATTGAAACATTCTGTCTGCTGTCTTTGTATCGTCTTTCTCTGAACGTCTCTTTATATTTTACATCTGTAGCTTTTATTTCCCTTTGGTTTTTCTTTCTATCTCCCCCTTACCTTCCCCATCTAATTCCCCTCACCTCTCATTTTCTAATTCTCTCTTCCTTCCATTTTCTAATGCGTGCAGGCAAACACACACACACACACACACACACACACACACACACACACACACACACACACACACACACACACACACACACACACACACTCACTCCCTCTTGTTATTTTTTTGACCATCTGTTTGTATAGCCAGGTGGGTGTGCTGAGCTAAGCTAGTGAGCGTTTCTGAGAACCCTTGTGGTTTGTGTGTGTGTCTGTGTGTGTCTGTTGTAAGAAGCAGCCTACCTTTTCAGTGAATGTGAGTTGAGGCGTGATGTATGAACAACGTTGGTCTACCACAACAGGAGGCAGCCAGACCAAACTAGTACCTGCTATTTACTCAGCAGTGCTTTTCTGTTTCTGCATTTTGTGTTCTTTAAAAGTGCCACATGTTGCATTTTTAAACATTAGTGTAGTAGTTTTCCAGCAATTAGAGAAGTGTGTGTGTGTGTGTGTGTGTGTGTGTGTGTGTGTGTGTGTGTGTGTGTGTGTGTGTGTGTGTGTGTGTGTGTGTGTGTGTGTATATATATATACACACACGCACATACACACACACTGTAAAAGTAATTTCAATTTTCAGAATTTGAGGTTTCTCTATCAGATTAAGTAAACTACAGAAACAGACTTGAGATGGTTTTACTGTCTTGTGGCTTTTTAGAAAGTTAATCCTGGTCATTAGTTCCTGTGTATACTTTATTTGTTGACTACTATTGTGTCACTGATTAACGAGCAACGTGAGCTTTTATGGCTTGCCTTCCTCAGAGGCACAGCAGACTGTAACAGGGCCCATGACCTTTTCTCCATTCAAGAGTCAAATAAGGTTGTATTATTCTGAAGTGAAGACTGGTTACGGTTTCAAATCCTTCACTTTATTTTAACCTGCAGTGATGTGAGTATTTGTGTCCTTGTTTATTGCTTAAATGTGCTTTCATATGCATGTTTTTGTTCATTCTGCATGTTTGCAGGCACATAGGACACCTGCATTTTGCAGAATGATTTTTTGTTGAAAAAGCCCATGATAATTCCTCAAAATCCCTAACAGATAATTTTTTTTTTTTATACATGCATGTTGGATTTTGAATATTAATTGTTTCCGCCTCATCAGATAGAACTGCTGTTGTGTTATTGTTTGATTTATTGTAGATGAAACAGAGTGATGAGGCATGGGCTCTGTTTATGCACAGGTGGTCAATCGGTACTTCCTGTTTGTCTGTGATGTGGCAGGAAATTGGGTCACATGATGGAACACTGACAGAGCTGGCTCACCTAACCTAAATCTCTTTCCTGGAAGAATTTTTTTCTCTCTCTCTTTTGTACACGTTTTCTTGCAAGTGCACCAGTTAGATACATGATGTCACAACATTTGCATGTCTGTAACTGTATACTGTATCTTTTTACCAAAGCACATACAGCTGTTTTAGTTGTGTGCATTTAAAGGTATATCTTTGACCTGCAAATGGTGCCCTATTTCGATGTGCTGCAAGGTGTGTTTGTGCAGGGCTTTGTCTGAGCATGTGTGTGTGTGTAGGTTTGCCTTACACACTTCCTGACCTCCATTAATTTCTCAGCATAGTCTGAGAGTGTGAGCGGTTTACCAGAATATAGTCAGCTAACAGGTGCAACACATACACACTAATGCTAGTCTGTGGTTTATGTCTGGCAGCATACACACCGTGTTTTTAGCAGCAACTACAATACAATCCTAAGCGCTCAGACCTGATACAGATGGTAGATGCATATATCAATGTTTTTGTTGGCTGGCTACAGGAAGGATTACAAAGACTTGAGCTGCTAAGGCTTTTTACTCTATTATGCTTCAGGGTTGACTTAAAGGACAATTTCGGCGCAAAATGACCTAGGTGTGTACCCATGCCCCGATGAATAGCGTTATAAACTAATCAGCGGTTTGCGGTAGCTTGTTTCAAGCTAGAGACACATTTTATTAGCATGAAAACACATCCCAGAGAACTGTCCACTCGGTAATCGTGTGTTATTAACCCTTTGGTTCATTTTGCTCCGGAATTGTCCTTTTTAAGTTAAAACAAACTATTAAAAACACATTTTAGTCCGTAACAGCCATGTTTTATCTTGTTATTCCCAGTTCAATAAAGAATACTTCTGGGAATACATACAGATTGAGCTGAAATTAAGAATGACGTTTTTTTACTGTGTATTCCTTATAAGGCCACCTTTTCCTCTTGTGAGAACATGGAGAAAAGGCGAAGAGTGAAACAAGAGGGGATGTAGGTGAGATGGACCAGGCAGGAAGGAGTAATAAACAGAGCAATAAAAAAACTCTACTACTAATAGCATTCACGATCATCAAGCAATGAATCTGTTTAGCCAAAGAAACAGACCTAAACATAAGGTATAAGTTTTGTTTTTGATTCATTTGGCACACAGCTCCTTCCAGTAATGGTCTATACTGAGAAACTGCAACTGTTTTTGGCACATAAGGAGGATGTGCCCACATCTTCTGACCCAATACACCAAGAGTACATTTGTGCATCGATGTACCTACGATTTCACGTGTGTTTGGTGGTTTGTGTTAGCATAAGAAGTGGAATTAAAAGGGGCCACCTAGTTTCAACCTGAGATACCTGATCCTCCTCCTCCCTCTTTGTATTCTTCAACAAAGTTGACTCTTTACATACAACTGAAACCACAGAAGCAGGATTACCGGTACCTTGGCATTCAGTGGCCCTTTATTTTCAGTGGACCTACAGTATTGATCTGTTTATTTAGATCCTGAATAGCTTTTCTTACTGTTGTCCACAGGGGGAAAAAATAAATAATAATAATGAATAAAATAAATAAGTCAATCTTGATAAAAGTGAATACAGTATTACATGCATATACATATGTATACACAAAGAGGAATGCATACATGCTCAATTAAATTGGCTCAATCAAAAACATACAATTACAATCAAACAAATCTACTTACCACAAGTTTGCATGATTCTTCATGACATCAAAATATTCAGGCTCATTTTTATGTTGCCTGAGCACATCCCACAACAGTTAATGGTGTTAGAAGTGCACTTTTCAGGTTAGCCTGAATAAGTACAGTAGTAAAATTGGTACTGATGATGGCTCATATCTCTCTTAGCACAGCCAAAGCAATCTCTCCAATAGGTCACACTTCTGCCCCCTTTCCACTAGTTTGGTACAGTGTGCTAAAACCTCCCTGTGTTGAGCCATTTGATCAAATGCATTTCTGCTCTGGCATCACTGTTTGATCGACCCAATTAGTCAAAAATAGAGATGCACAGATTACAACTTTCTAGGCCGATTCCGATTTTTCATTGAGTTTGAACTGCCGATGCCGATTTTAGCTGATTCCGATTTCATATTTTCTAACCACTTTACAGCACACACAAATATTTATTTTCTATCTTTTCTTTAATAGAACATTTTACATTTTACATAGAACATAGAACATTTTTTGAATAGATAATCGATCGCTATGAAATAGAACTATATAAATTACTCCTGGTGTCGGAAATTCACACGTATCTAAAGTGCAATGTTATGGAAGAACCATTTCCTTCTTTTCACATCCAATATCCAACTTAATATAAATATATATATATATATATATATATATATATATATATATATATATATATATATATATATATATCTCCTTGCAGTATAGAGATATTTCTCAAAACGCACACACAGGCCTGTTTGAATGTTAACCGTAACATTATCTGAAAACATAAACGTAACCGCTCATTTTACACAGTTAAGCAACAAACTAAACGCTGGGAACCTGGAAAGCATTTTAAACCGTAACGTTAATACGTGTCGAGGAATACATCGTCTCTCTCTCTTTATTTTTATTTTTTTATTTATTTATTTTTTAATACAGCGTCTCCTGCAGCCGGGCGTCAGAGGCCGACGGACCGTCACCGCAGTGTTCGCTAACGTTAGCTTCTTGTCTGACCTGGGGTCTGATAAACAGTAAATTCATCAAAGTCAGCGTGCCCAACGCTATTTTCCGATCAACTGTAGCTGTCTCCGCGGTTCTCATGTTCGAGTTTTTCAGCCTCAGAGGGGAAAGAGAGCGGCTGACCGTTCGCCTGAGATCAGTAGAGCAGACTGCTCTGCAGAGCCGTGCATAATTATGACTTTATAACATTTCATAAACAACCGATTGAGCGGCGGTGCGCTGATCCTGTGCGATGGTAATCATGGTAAAATCTGCATATGTCAGACTGACCTGCCGGTCGCTGGTCATGGCCGATCATGTGGGGGGTTGTAATTATTATTATTATTATTATTATTATTATGATTCGGAGGGTGTTGACATCTCTTCTCAGCATCTTATCATTTACCAGCTGTTTCCTGTGTGCATATCTGGCTTTTGGAGTAAGTCTGAGGGCTATATGTGAGAAGTGGGTTACTTCTAGTTCCAGTATGGCCTCACCAACGTGGCCTCAAAGCCAGTGATAAACTGTGTATGTGTGCGTTTGTTTCGTCAAGTGGTAATTTTCTCTGATAAAATATATCGGGGAGGAAGAGGTTTTTGTGTGTTAACAGACTTTGATCAACAAGATGGCGCAAGACGGATTTACTGTAAGGCTCTCGGTTTGTGTGCATGTGTGAGAAGATAAAGGCATATCGGTTATATGTGGTTTGCATGTTTTTTTTATGCGTGTTCATGCATGTCTGTTTTGCACACACTTCTACCAGTGAAGGGTTGCAGTATTGCTTCCTGGAAACGGGACAGTTAGTTTCTTTTAAGTATCCCGCCTCTGTGTGCGTTTACTCCAGATTATCATTACTTGACCTTTTCTCACTTGTTTTGAACTATTATCTGCATTTGTATATATGTATACAGCACATTTGGGAGGTGTGGTGTTGTGTTACCACTGTGTAACACTATGGATGTGAAAACCGAGAAGCAAAGTTACAGAACGGCTACTGCTTTATTTTAACCAAAAACATCTTTAAAAGCACATTATAACAAAAATACTTTCACGATTTCCTTGCTCCTTACGACCTCACACTGATCAGACAACCTTGGCCCAAAACTGGTCAGCGGTGCGAAAGGGTTATAATTCTCACTTCCAAGCATGTGATGTCTTCCCATCTCACCCCCTTGCCTCTGTGTCCCTTCTCTAACCCCTCAGGCCAGTGCAGGAGGTGTGCGCTGCTTCACCAAGCCCCTGGAGTCTCTGGAGCGCTCCCTGGAGCTGTCCCGCCACCGCGGCCGCAAGAGAACTCAGAAGAGGCCTAATTACAAGAACCTAGGCGAGGAGGAGGACGACGAAAGAGCTCGGGGAGGGGGAGGAGGCAGCGGAGGAGGAGTAGAGGAGGGCTGGGACGACGACAGCAGAGGAGGAGGAGAGAGGGAGGGAGGTCGAGAGAGGGAGAAAGGAAAAGGTACAGAGGGAGTAGGAGGAGCAGGGAGTTCTAAGGGAAGCAGAGCGAGTGGGGAGACGGCGGAAGGTGAGTGTGTGTCTCACAGGACACAGCAGTACAGGACTGTTTGTCAGTGTTTCTTTACTCCCATCAATAAGACACAGACTCCCATGATGCACCCTGGTTACCCAACGGCCACCACAGCAGCAGTCCTCGTCTCCAAACAAAAAAGAGAGAAACTAACTTTAAAAGACAAAATAACTAAAAACTTTGACACCAAGTGTGCTCTGCTTTTTTTTTGCTCTTCATTTTGGCCGCTTAATTCAATGTGCATATGACTGTTAATGTCATCTCCATGGAGTCACTGTTTATTGTCAAATTCAGATTAGCTTCCTTATCAGACGTAAGACAGTTATCAAGTTAAGAACATGCTTAATGCCTGAAAAAGGAAGTGTTAAAAACAACAAATGTCAAAGAATGAAAGAGTGTTAAAGTGTAAGCTAAAATAAAATGCAGAAGTAGAAAGAAACTAAATATAACGAAAAAATTCCTTTCTGGACAGTTTTGAGATGAGGTCACCTTCTTTCAGCTGCTTCCTTTTGTTTGGCACCTTTTAATTTCCCCATGGTTACCATGGCTAGCACTGACCACGTGTCCAACAAACTGTCCATGGCAAGAGTCCATTTCCACAGTGACACATCCATCCTGTGCTCCTCACCTCTCCGTCTGTCTCTCACTCCTGCTCCGTGTGCATGTTTGTGTTTGTTGGTGTGTGTGTACGTAAAAATGTCACCATTTCACTCCTCTGAAAGGATTCCTTCTTACTCTTTATTACTGACTGAATAAACTCTTTTTGCAGAGAGTCTTTGTGCAGGGGTACACAGTCTTCATTTCTTCCGACGGCACAAAAGCACCTGACAGCATGGGTTTTAACACAAATCGCAACGTGGGCTGCAGAGGAACAGATAGTTTCAATATGAAACATGTACCATTTGGGGTGGAAAAACAACACCCACCCTATTTAACTGATTGATAAGAAAAGAAGTAAAATAAGACACCTTTTGACACATAGATGGTAAATTGGACATGATGTGTATCATTGATTATATTTTAATTTGATCCTTACATTTTAATGCTATCAAATCAGATTTATGCATTGAAAATTAATATTGTTTTCCCTAATCAATAGTAAGCAGACTGGATGAGAAGGAAGCACTTCAGACTTGACATTCATATTCACTGGTGACAATAGCTCATTTCCGTCTTCATATCTATGATGGGAGTTTTTGCTGAGGATGTGTGATGTGAATGTGAAGAGCATGTTATAAAATTCACATTTATGGATATTTATGCAAGTAAGTACAATGTGTGTGTGTGTGTGCGCGTGTGTGCGTGTGCGCGCGCAGAGATAGAGATGGTGGTGATGGACAAGTGTAAGGTGTCGGAGCTGACGGAGCAGAACATCACTGATGAAGAGAAGACAGCTGCAGCCACCCGCACACACACGCAGAGGAGCAGGTACACGTACACACATATCTGAACATACCAAGCTGTTAGATTGGTCTAAGACATGGAAAGAATGAGTAAAAGGAAAGATGGACGTGTTTATTAACTGATGATATCCTCTCTCTCTCTGTCTCTGCAGACCTTTCTTAGACATGGTGTACAGTGCTCTCGACTGCAGCAATGATGACTACCATGCCCTGTTTGTCCTCTGCCTGCTTTATGCTGTCTCACACAGCAAAGGTTGGCCTTTCTTTTCATTTAGTGGCTCACTGGTCAAATGAAGCTAGCTGGCGTCCATACTGGTGGCCAATTTACATCTAGGCTGTGCACAACTGCTTATATTTCCAAAACCAGGACTTGACTTACTCAACAGAACTGGAAACATTTGGTTCAATTGTGGGGTGTTTTTGGGGCGGAGAACTGTTTCCTACTTTACATGTGAACAAATGTGTTTGAATATACACTCACATGCCAATTCATTAGGTACACTTAGCTACAACTAATGCAATCTGATACAACGGTCATGCGTTTAAATCCTACCTTCATGAAGGTTTATAATGTTCCATTTTTGTTAACCGTTTTAGAGAGGTGTCGATTTAACTGTATGATCCTTTTGGAGGATGTAGTTTGTGGTGCTGTTGAATTGCGTTGTGTTATACTGACACTATTATTTTGTCTACCCCATTTATATCAAGGAGAGTAGGCCAAATAGGATTTAAAATCTCTCTGTATAATGCAATACAGAATAATGACCATACAGCACCTCTCTTAAACAGATAGATAGATAGATAGATAGATAGATAGATAGATAGATAGATAGATAGATAGATTTTTATTGATCCCAAAGAATGGGAATAGGTTGTTTTGTGCAAGTCCTCATTTCCCCAAATCTCTAAAATGGAGGTGGTGAGTGTAAAGTTAGCATGATCCATAGAGTCACAGTGGCCACTCTTATGGGGAATATAAGGTTGATTGAAATGACGCCACACCTCAGATTATTTTTGAGTAGACACAGGACTGACGGCAAGATAGGGTGGTATTATAATCTTTTAACAAATCTTTAGTTTAACGGTATTCATGTTTGATGCCACTGAGTCTGCATGCATGTCCGTTCGTCTGTAGGTATTAACCGAGATCTTCTGGAGCGTCTGCAGTTGCCAGTTCCTGACCAGGAGAAGAGCTCTTACAGCCTGGTGCTGGTAGAGAGACTGATCAGAGTTATGAGCCAGGCATCCCAGCCAGGTAACACACACACACACACACCTGCCTTTGAGAGCATAACATTAAGTTAATATCTTTAGTTATTAGATATTTATTTCATTTGCATGTTTTCAAACTGAACATATGAGCATGGACACTTTCTTTTAAGCACAGTATGTATTACAAGAATTTCTTCACAAGTGAGTGTGAATGTAGTAGAAGATGTTAAACTTGTAGCTGAAAAACCATGAGCGAACACATTTTGGTCTATTAATTACATATCAGACATTAACATTGAACACAATACTTCATGTAAATTTTGCTTTTTAGAGCAAAGATGGAACTAAAGCATTTTATCCTAAATACTTAATGACTGTGTGTGTGTGTGTGTGTGTGTGTGTGTGTGTGTGTGTGTAGATGGTAAAGTGCGTCTAGCTACCCTGGAGCTTAGCTGCCTTTTACTGAAGCAGTCTGTGCTCTCTGGAAACCGCTGTATAATCAAAGATGTACATCTGGCCTGCCTGGAGGTACAGCACACACAAACATGTACATGCTACATCAGTACTCATGCATACAGTCCTGTCATAGATCACACCACACATAATCAATACTCCCACAAACAGGCATAAAGAATCTCATTGATCAGCGGGTCAGAGGTGGAAAGTTGGATCTTGTGCCATCCATAGCAGTAAAACATTCCCTTTTACATTTAACGTTATCACTTCCTCAGAACCTGTAGGAGCAGGGTTTCTCAATGAGTGCTACTTTGTGTTTGACCTAAGATATTGTTCAGCAGGGAGAAGACGGACCACCCGTTTCCTCTTTTACAGCACTCTTCTCAACCCTCACTTCTTATCTCTCTTAACTATCTCTATTAACGGTCTTCTCCTCCTCATTCACTCCCTCAGACTCCTCTTCCTCTCTCTCCTGCTATCCGCCCTGACTTGCACAGCCCTCAATTAGTCTTCCTTGTCCTTCTGAGAATTGTTTTTTCTTCTCTCAGTTCAGGGTAATCCTTCACACCCTCTTTCTTTGCATTCCTCTTTTCTTTTTTCACTGGAGTTACATGAAGTAGTTGTGCTACTTTTGTTTTCATTTCATTTTTGAAAAAAAAATTAAAAAAATCCCCATCTGATCTGAGTGCATTTAAAAGAAACCTGACCATGGACATTTTACAATAATTTTTCCAAAGCCAGGTTTTACCAACTAATATTAGTCAGTTTAACATCATTGGTGGTTTCTGCTTGAAGAATTTCCTACCTCTGGTACAGTTTAACATTAATGAAGAGACCATTTCAATTAGGACAGCACTCATGTGGCTGGAATGGTAATGTTAAGAAGTTTTCCAGCAAGTATGGTCATTATTTTTAGTCAAAGTTAATTTTGCCTAATTTTTTTGTTGTGGCTTTTGGCTTCTCTCTTACGTGTGCTATTCAATGAAGACACAATACCAAAGAACTGACCTTCCTGTTGATATAATGGGAATTCTGCCCTGACCCTGCTAATTCACTTTTTCCCTGCTGTGGGGAAGTCATGACCAGGACCGGTCATGTTACTAATGTCTGACAGGAAAGCAGGCCGGCATTTCTCAGATTTAGTTTATTCAGTGCTAAACAAACACGGGTTCACCATATTGAAGGATTACGGTATCTACACTGCTTTCATTCTAGTACTTACTACAGGAAGAACACTGGCTGCCCATAACTATCCTACCTCTAGCTCTCTGACACATGCTGGAATGGGGTAAACTAGGGATGCATTTATTGCAGTAAAAGGAAATGGCCTTGAATAAACCAGCGGAGGAGTGATGTCATTATTTAATAGTTGCCCATAAATCAGATCTGATTCCTATTAAGTATGTTATTCATTAGCAGTTTTTGAATGACAGGTGTCACCCTTTCTAAGGACAGCCAGTAGAGGGAAGGAGTGAGGGAGAGAAAGGAGAGGGAGGGAGGGAGAAAGAGAAGGAGTACAGTATATATGAATGTTCTGTAAACTGTTTTTTAACATGTTTTCTTTTTTTATGGCAGAGAGCGAGAGAGAGAGAGAGAGAGAGAGAGGAGAATAAGCAAACATGTTAACAATACACAGTTTTCAGTTTAAATAAATAATTATGTGTTTTCTTTCTGTTAATGTCTGTTCATTTATTTGAAGTGTCACAGTTAGGGGAGGCTGTGTTAAGGCCAGCGCTTAAAAACATTAGCGTCTATCTATTCCTTTTTCATTTTTATAACAAACACTATTTCTGGCAATTCTATTCTTAAGTGTTCATTTTTTGAAAAGACACATTTAATGAAGTTAAGGATGTTTAACTTGTATCAGATGAATGATGGTTCAGACGGTGTATTTGCAATTATAGTGTATAAACATGTTTGTGTTTGCAGGGTGGTAGAGAAGAAAGTCTGCATTTACTGCGGCGTTTCTACAAGGTGAGTGTACACAGTAACACACACCGACACACACTCTTTAAGATAACCAGACATTTATCTACCCAATGCGCACACACACACACACACACTCACACACACAAACACACGCACCAGCAACCTACATAAATACCTGCTTTTCTCCCATCTACCCACACATATACTGTATTTGACCACAAAGTATACGGAAGGACAAGTGAAGCAGCAACTGACAACTGGAAACTCAGTCAGAAGACAAGCAAATTATATTAATGCAAAAATATTTTGCATTCTGCTGACTGCTGTAGCACAATAGGATTTAAGCTGACAGTAATACCATGAAAATGTTGCTGTTCTGGCTGCTAGGACAGAGACAGCTGCTGGGACGAGCAAACAGACAGGAAAAAAAATAGGTTAGGGAGAAAGAAAACGATTAAAGAGCCAGACGGGTAAACGGACAATCTGGTGTTACGATCAGGTCTTCTTGAGACAACAAAAGCTGAAACACAATCTACCTGTTGAGTTTCTTTTGTCTGCATGTGTTTAAATGTATCCAGTTATTATAACTGAAACCATTTCCCTGAAGGTGTAATAGGTAAAACTGAAAATACAATACAGCATCGTATTTCTATTCGGCACATGTTTTCAGTGCAGTCAATGCTTTCTGTTTCTCTTTGAGTGTCTTTGGATATCCGTTTTGGAATCCGTCACAGGAGTTGAGTTTTGCACTGTGAACTGAGCAGTGTGCAGTGTGACTTTTTCACAATTTGACCACATGGATCATTACGGACAAAGGGAGGCAAAAAATGTTCTAATTCATCATTCAGGAGAACTTCAACGTGCTGACTCCAAACATAAGCATTGAAAAAAATGAGGCTTCCTGATGAAAGAATATGGTCATTACTTAGAAATAGTAGTTGCTCTCTTGTTAACTAGCTTGTTCAAAACCGGTACTCTCAAGCAGGTTGAGATAAAAGTTTAAAATGATTTTCAAGTCCTGCTTTAATTAATATTTCCGGTAACACTTTACTTGAAGTTATCTACATAAGAGTGACAAGACTGTCATGAACACATGACACTGTCATAAACACATGACACTGTTATGACACATGAACCCTAACCCTAACTCTAACTCTCTAACCCTAAACCTAACTCATCATGACAGAAACCGAATGACACTTAATTACATAAGCGTTATGTCATAAACGTTTATGACTTGTTTATAATGTTCATGACAGTGTCATGTCACTCTTATGTCAATACCTTCAAGTAAAGTTTAACCATATTTCCTCTCAAACATCAAGTGGAAACAACTTTGAATGATGAATCTCATAAAATTAAATGTTTATTTGACTTAAGTATATTTGGATTAAATAATAAAATGATTAATCTGACATGAAACGGGATGAAATTGGATGTCATTCGGTTTTAATATTGGGAAATATTTAACATATCTTAAGTGCTTCATATTGTAAATAATGTTTATCTTTACTCATTGAATTATTTATTTTTATATCAAACCATATGATTACGTTTCCATTTAGCACAGCATTCACCAATTCAAGAACACTTTTATAATTAAAGTACTGTCCGTTAAGTAGCCTCACGCAAACAATGAAAATGTTCTTGATAGATTGAAGTAGTGGATAATGAAAAAAATACTAAAATTTAAAATATTTTAAAAATGAAACCTCTGGTTGCTGCTTTATTTACTATTTGGTTTTATTTTAACTTGATCAACAACACAAGTGGAATGTTTTAGCCTAGACGCATCAGCGTGGTTAGAGGAACACAATTAACATAGCACTTTCCTGTACGCATAGAAGCTACACTGTGCATGTCCAAACAACTTGTCTTATCTGTTAAGCGTTTCCTGTTACGGTTCAAAACATCAACATTTTGTTGATGGAACGTCATTCAAGAATTCATCTGGTATTTTTACAGTTGAGTTTCACTTTATGTGGAAATGAGGTAAAACTCTGAGCCTGAAAGCTTATCCATGTTCATTCTAGATGTAATGTCCACACATGCTCTGCCTTATATTTAACTGGCATCCAAATTGATCATGTCGTCACAGGGCGAGGAGATCTTTCTGGACATGTTTGAAGACGAATACAGGAGCATGACGGTTAGTTGACCTTCATTTAATATACCTTTTTTTTTTTTTTTTTCTCCTTGAAAAATGTAACATGAATTACCTGAGCTTCCAAATATATTCTTGGTGTTGCTAATATTTATGCGGGTGCTGTATGTCGTGGGCTTATTTGTACTTGTGTATGTTGCAGATGAAACCCCTGAATGTGGAGTATCTTATGATGGATGCCTCCGTGCTGCTGCCACCCACCGGCACCCCTCTGACTGGCATTGACTTTGTCAAGAGACTTCCCTGTGGGGACGTGGAGAAGACACGCAGGGTACGTCCACACACTCAACTTGAGCTCAGTTCACAGTGCATAACGCTTACATTTGAAATCAATAAGTCAAAATACAACAGGTTGTTAGATTCCTGGGAAGTCAGGTCTTGTAGTTGAAATATGAATTATGAGGCCGAAGGCCACATGTAGCAGACTTATTTTTACTTAAATAATAGTTGACATTTTTTAATACCTGTTTAACTACACTGCAACACAGCAGGTATACCTCATCACATCCTTTTGGTTTTTCTGTTCTGCCATGCTGCAAACACATGACAGCAGAATGGCGGCACTCTAAAGCACAGATGAAAGATGCAATGGATTAGCCTGATTCTGACATTATAAAAACATTGCATGATGTTGTGTTTTTTGTTTGGGACCTCTGCACAGGCAATCCGTGTGTTCTTCATGCTGAGGTCCTTATCGCTTCAGCTTCAGGGAGAACTTGAGACGCAGCTGCCTCTGACCAGACCCGAAGACCTTATCAAGACGGATGACGTCTTAGACCTCAGTAAGACACACACAGAAAAACAGAAGCATACTGTATAATGCTACAGGACAGATGAGGTGCTTATTTATTTATTATTTTTACACTTTTGGGAAACAGAGTCAAACTTCAGGGTGGGGCACAATGAAACCCTGAATTAAGTATAGTTAGTGCAATAAAAGTATAACCTAAGAATGTCAAGAAAAGAAAATTACAGACACTTGCCTCTTTAACTACAAGAGCATGAGAAAACATAACTCTAACCACCCCTACAGTATACAATTCAGTAATTCTCTCTCCCTCTCTCTGTCTAACACACTCCCTCTCTCTGCAAAAGACAGCATTAGATCTACAGCACAGACGTGTGAGTGCAGTGTTAACAATACCAAGACACATGCATATGCGAACATTCACAACCACAACGACAGAGACAATGTACAGGTGCACATCTTCCCACACACTGAGATAACCCGAACACTCTTCTCTTACTGTACCCAGGTGTGTAGATGATGTTAAGGAAACTTGCAAGTGGTTAGCTCTCTGACTTGCAGGATATCACAAGCACTGCACAGTAATGTGAACAGGAGCTAGGACTGTGTCACACACTTAGTTCACAGAGTTTGCAAATCAACAAATGTAAATATACGACTTTCTACCATCACAACCCCACAGCACTCCACTTCCCGGTATCGAAAGAAAGGCTGCAACTCAGCTACCTACCCTAGAGTGACTTGTTGTTGATGTGTGTGTTGAAATGTAATTAGAATCAGTGTTTCTCTCACATAGGCTGTACTAGGCTGGCTTACTCGAGTATATTAAAGGATAAACCTGGTTTAATTTTTATCTCCATATGCCTCTATGCCAAAGACCCAAACACACAAATAAAAAACCAACCATTTACCATATATATAAATTGGACTACGGGAAGAAAGTGTTCAATTCCAGGAGGGCAACCCCAGAAGCATGTGCCAAAGACTAAAAACTAGTGCTGTCAGTTAAACGCGTTATTAACGGCGTTAATGCAAACCCATTTTCAAGCAGCCAACAAGTAAAAACAGCTGAAGCAGAGGTTAAAGGAGACCTATTGTTGCTTTTCCATATTTTTTGTTATATCTGTCAGGCAAGTTACTGCAGTGTTTACATTGCATACAGTCCCTCATGTAGCTACATCCTAATGCCAGGGAAAGCTGAAATCTTTCTCAGAACATCTCCGAAAGAAAGTAAGGTTAACCACAAATTCCCCATTATGTCATACAGTATCTATATTAGGTGTATCTTAAGAGATTCTGTTTTCCACTATCTATTTTCTTTTCCTCTTTCACACCTTCTTTGCGATATCTCTTCTTCTTCTGTCTTTGACTTTATGTAATGATCAGTAGCACGACTGTAAGGATGAAAATTTAAGAAAATTACACACCATTTGTGAAAGATATTACTTGCACCACTGTACAAGTAACATGTTCTGTTTTTGCCTTTCTTTTTACCTACATCATATATATTAAATCCTATTTGTGATTTCAAATGTTTAAAATTGTGGTAGGTATACTCTTAACATCCCTTCTTAGAGCTATATACGAAGAGTTAATTGTAAATTCCACTGGGCTGTTTAGTTAGCAGTGATGACTGTATCATCTGTGGCAAATCTAGGTAGCTGTGGCCTTTTTAAGAGTTATCATACCTGTGATGACTGAGCTTCAGTTTCGGTACATTTTGGAAACACATTTGTAGAACGATTAAACCTTTAAACCTGACAAAAGTGGCCTGACACAGCACTGTGCCTGTAGATACTGACGTGATTTCGATAGATGTGTCATGGCTGTTTTATTTTTTCTGCACCAGAATATTATATACGGTTTTCAATTTTGTCATCAGAGTGCAGGAAACTACCATAATTGGCTGTTATCAGTAGCTGACCTATTTTTAATTCT
>NC_041345.1:6366592-6414092 GCF_004354835.1 Perca flavescens | reverse complement strand
TCCAACTTCTAGCACTGAAAACTATGTATAGGTCTGTAAGTTTTATTTTCTCTGCCAAATAACTGCTTTAAGCTGGAGAAGCTCAACACACTGCTTTCAATATGCTGTCTTTTGAGGGACGGGGGGGGGGTCCTAATGTGGGGGGTGGAGGACGGGCTGTAGAAATCCCAACGCTCCCTCTCTCCTCCTCTTCCTCCACTCCACTGAAAAGTGGGGAGTGTTTATTGTGTGTGTGTGTGTGTGTGTGTGTATGTGACTGTCAGTTGAAAATGTTCTGTCTTGTCAGACTTATAAACCAAGAGAAAGGCAAATCTGTATCTATGCATACTGTAGCCTCTCACATGGCCTACTGAGAGGCGTTTTTTTTTTTTTTTTTTTTTCCTTTTCTTTCTTTTTCCCCGTGTCTCGCACAATGTTTTAAATGTTTCATTAAGTACAACAAAATGCGAACTTTAACTTTTTTTTTTTTTAATCGCTCTCATTGCCACAAAAGGTGTTTTGAAAAAAACTTTAAAAATCTTTTCGTTTTGGTTGAAGATATTTTAACAGTGCAAAAGTCGTCCACATTTCATTGCCTTGATCCTAATTGTGTCCGAAGATGCAACAACAAGTCAAGTGGCTTCTACCTGTTTACAAATAGAATATGATTGTATTGTTGTACTGTTGTTTTTTTTTTTTTCTTCTTCTTCTTTGGGTGGGGGAGGGAGGGGTACTCGTCTGAAGTTCAAGACCTGATGAAGTGTGTGTGTGTGTGTGTGTGTGTGTGTGTGTGTGTGTGTGTGTGTGTGTGTGGAGGCTCTGTGCCGGCAGATGTGACTTCTACCGATAGTAGGGGAAGGTGTGGGAGGGAAGGAAGGAGTTGTGGTTGTGTGAGAACAGCGTGAATGTAAATCCACCAGGGGTGTTTGTTGACAAAATACACGTGTGAATAATAGATTTACCTATCTACCATTGATTGTTAAGTTACTATGATGCACAATTATCGGGGGGGAAAAACAAAAGCTTCAGAGAGTGCGTTAAAGAGAAGTCAGCATTAGCGAAGCCATGGACCTTAATTTCTTTTCTTCATTGTGTAGTTAATCTGTGTTAAGCCTGTTGTGTGTGCATGTTTTCCCCCTTCCGATATAGGTTTTTATTTCAGAAGTACTAGAAACATTGGCTTAAGTTGTGTTTCTTAAGTTTAGTCGTGAATATTTAACAACTTTAAAGCATGCGTAGTGAGACAGAACCTTGAGTATTAGCCAGACTTGACAGTGGTGTGTGCCAGTATTGAACTGCTCTCTACCAAATAATTCAATCATACAAAAGACTAGTTTACTTAATTCCAGATCTCTTTGCTTAAACTATATATATATATATCTTATTTGTTTTGTTTAACAAATGTCATCAAGTGGAACATCTAAACCATGTTTGTCATTTGTTTTTGAGTTGACTTAATTGGACAAATTGAACTGAGGAGCCTTGGATTTTGCACTTTGGTTAGAGGAAAGGCTGAGCGACTGGAGAGCAAAGCCGAGATGGATGGTCAGACAGCGTGGTGGTGTAGGTTGAATTTTCAGGTGTGTCTGAGTTGTCTGTGTGTTATCTCCGTGTGTGTGTGTGTGTGTGTGTGTGTGTGTGTGTGTGTGTGTGTGTGATGACTAGAGAAGATGGTGCTTTTGTTGGCCCCAGTGAGGTAGCGAGAGAAGAGGGAGAGGGGTTGTCGTCCTCTCCAGGTTTACCTCTCCCTGTTCACTGGGCCGCTGGGTCAGAGCGGCGACGCCGCCTGAGCGGAGCCAGAATGTAGCTGAAAACGGTTTCAAAGGTAGAAGTGACGGCTGGAGCCTCGATCTGCCTTCTGGCACCTGATCAGGGTCAAACCTGGAACCGCCGCACGGGGAAAAAAATCGAGTAAAGCAACCATTGCTCACTGTTTATGTATTTTGAATCAGTATTCGACTACTGTTCTGACCACGCCTGGTTGTCATGGTGATCATTGGTGGCTGTTGCCATGGAGATGCGCGCGTCTTGAGCTTGACTGAAACGGGGCGAGGCTTCTTGCTGGCCCGTAGTGACTCAGGCAAGGGGATGTGGCTTGTGATCTGGCTTTTCAGGGACACAGGGTTACACTTAGCCTCTTTGATGGCCTATCCAGGATCAGCTCTCCCTCTCCAACTCCTAAGCTTAACTACAGGAGGGGAAACACAAAACTGACAGGAGGTCTTGGGCAAGTGAACTCTAAATGGTATTCCCTTTCTGCTCTTGATGAAATTATTTTAAACTTTGTTCATTCTGATTTTGACAGTGCTTCTCTCCTAGCGCTCACCATTGCGCAGTTTTGTCCTTCCTCAGTATCCTTACGTTAACCAATTAGTGGGACACAAACTGACGTGTGATCAGCAGCTCAGGAGGCAGCATTGCTATGCTGTTAGAGAAGGGACAAGCAACATCTGTAAATCGCCTCTCATTGATGTTACTGTTTAGCTTCCCAGCTTAATGTGTGTGTGTGTGTGTGTGTGTGTGTGTGTGCGCCAAATCAAGGGTGAGAGGGAAGGAAAGGCTTGATACATTTTTATTTTTTTGGTTGATGTGTAAGTGTGTATATTGAAAAAGCTGGACAATGTTAAATGCTTGAAGAAAAAAAGAAAAAAATTGTCATTTGCAAAAGGATGACGTGAGGAAACCTTTTTTCAGTAAGTGAAAACCACCATGAGCAATGTACAATCCCCAAGGCTGCCAAGCAGCTTCCCGACAGGGCCAGAAGAGGGGGGATAAAGGAGGGTGGGAGAGGAGGGAAGCTGGCTGGTGAAACTCTACTACTTTTTAATGTTTAATAAAAATAATGTGACTCTGTTTTTCTCTTGACTTAACTATCCTGTGAGCAAATGCTATATTAAATCATAATGCACACCCAACTGCTCCTACTGTCGATCAAAAGCGCTAAGGCTATTTTTTTCTTTTTGACACAAAAATAGAAAAAGAAAAACTGTGAGAATCTGCTGTCTTTATTTTTTAGTTTTGTCATTTTACGTTCAGTATGAATCCACAAAACCCTGAAAAGCTTTAGTCTAACCAGCACAAAGATGTGGGTGGGTGGGTGGGGGGGGGTACAGCACTGAGGGTGGAAATGGGAGTCGCTCAGAGAGACTATGCAGTGGAGTGTTGAACCCAGGCTTCCATGTCCACCTTGGTTTTTTTTTGCTTTCTTTCATAAAAAATAAAAATAAAAAAAATTCCCGAACCTTTTTTTTTTTTTTTAAAACAGTTGAGATGGAATTCCCAGTAATATTCCTCAAACATGATGTGCCATCGTTGAATCGTAGTAGTACTACTACTACTACTACTAATAATAATAATAATAATAATAAAAAAAACTTCATTACCTAGCAACCGTCGGGCCAGTTGTAGCAGGAGAGGAGGACAGGTTAAGATTTGCGAAGTCCATTTCTTTATTTTCACAGCTTGTCTCCTCGATAAGCCGAGGGGAGTGAGGCCGGTGAAACTGCAAATTTTACACAACTACAATGTTTTTTTAATAGAGATTCTATCAATCCAGTGTGTAGTTGGATCACCTGTAAACCTATTATGCACATTGCTTTGGGAGACTGTTGAAACTATATATATATATATATATATATATATATATGAGAATATAAACAACAGTGTCTATAATCAACCAGAGGAAGTCTTCCTCTCTTACAAACAAAACGGGAAGTACCTTTTTATTTTCAAATGTCTTCCTCGGGTTATCAAAGGACTTGTGTGTGTGTGGGGGGGGGGAACTGCACTTTTTGAAGGACAATCTTTATTTGTATGGGTATAAAAATTGACAAAAACGAAGTTGCCTGATATTACAAGGTATAGAAAACCAACTCCAGTGTGCTCTAATAATGAATGTCTCCTCTGATGCTGTCTGTTTGGTTTCATTTAATCTTTTTATTCTCCTTCCTTTGTTGCTTGGTTTGTTCTGTTTTTTTTTTTTTTCTCTATTTTTCTGGATTTTAGTGCTCTTAAGAGAATCTGTACTAAGGTGTAGAGTAGTAAGTAGTAGGTCTTCTGTTGGCTGTACTCGTATACTGATTACTGTTTGTAACCCTCTGGCTCCTGCAGCCGTCATACAAAGCTGTAAAACTTGGGTACAACCCACAATAAAAGACTAACAATGACTCAGCGGTTTCCTCTTGGCTCTTTATTCCTCCTCATCTGCTTCTTGGTAAAACCAAGTAATATTTGTAATCATTTAAATCTAAAATGTAATTTAACCCTTGTGTTGTCTTCCTGTCAACCGTGAAAAAAATCACTTTTTTTTCTAAATTTATTTGCCTTTTTTCAGTTTGTTTTTGCTTTTTCCAACATTTAAAATTGTTAAATTAATCTTCTACACATTTTCAGCGCTTATTTCTAAGTCCCATATTTTCTGATATAAAACAAAAATTGAAAACTGGTCAATTTGACCCGAAGTCAACACAAAGGTAAAACCAGTGGTAAAGAAATATTGGATATATTATACTTGAGTAAAAGTCCTGCATTCACACTTCCGCTGAAGTATAAGTACAGAAGTAATGTCAGAAAATAAAAGTACTGGTTCTGCAGAAAATTGTCCCAGTGACATACACTCACCTAAAGGATTATTAGGAACACCATACTAATACTGGGTTTGACCCCCTTTCGCCTTCAGAACTGCCTTAACCCTTGTGTTGTCCTTCGGGTCACCGGGACCCAAAGGACAACACAAGGGTTATGTACTTCCGTTTATTTTGTTGAGAATTGCTCTCTAAACCCTGTCTCTTGTAAAGTAAGAAAGTTTGTTTCTAGAGCACATTTAAACACAGTTTAAGCTGGGCAAAATGTTGTACAAACAAGCACTAAGGTGCTGTATTAACCCTTGTTTTGTCCTTTGGGTCACAAGGACCCGAAGGACCACACAAGAGTTAATTCTTTGTGGCATTGATTCAACAAGGTGCTGGAAGCATTCTTTAGAAATGTTGGCCCATATTGATAGGATGGCATTCCCCCCCCACACCATTATACCTCCACCAGCAGCCTGCCCAGTGGTAACAAGGCATGACTGATCCATGTTCTCATTCTGTTTACGCCAAATTCTGACTCTACCATCTGAATGTCTCAACAGAAATCGAGACTCATCAGACCAGGCAACATTTTTCCAGTCTTCAACTGCCCAATTTTGGTGAGCTCGTGCAAATTGTAGCCTCATTTTCCTATTTTTAGTGGAGATGAGTGGTACCCGGGGGTCTTCTGCTGGTGTAGTCCATCCGCCTCAAGGTTGCATATGTTCACAAATGCTTTGCTGCATACCTCGGTTGTAACGAGTGGTTATTTGAGTCAAAGTTGATCTTCTATCAGCTGGAATCAGTCGGCCCATTCTCCTCTGACCTCTAGCATCAACAAGGCAATTCCGCCCCCCAGGACTGCAGCATCCTGGATGTTTTTCCTTTTTCAGACCATTCTTTGTAAACCCTAGAAATGGCAGATTGTGAAATACTCAGACCAACCCATCTGGCACCAACAATGCCACGCTCAAAGTTGCTTAGATCACCTTTCTTTCCTATTCTGACATTCAGTTTGGAGTTCAGGAGATTGTCTAGACCTGGACCACCCCCCTAAATGCATTGATCTCAGTGAAAAATCTTGGAAGGACTGAATTCTGTTTTGTGGGTTGAGAAAATAGTATGACTTTCAGACTGAGACTCTACTACATGGCTTGTATCAAAGCCACACCTTTATTTTCTGATTTTAATATTCATTTTAACTTGACATGTTAATGCTCCTCTTGTCATATGGGAATGAATATCACAGCAGAGACACACAACTATACAGCATGTGTATTTATTGATCTATTCATGAGAAATTATACATCGAAACCACATTGTAGAGCTGCAAGGAACAAAAAAAAAAAAAAAAATCAAAACTGTGATAACTTCTGAATTTTGTTTTTCTCTAAGCTCCGAAAGAACATGTTCATTTAAATACAGTCGGACACGGCAGCTGACGTCGACGATGCCCTAATGCACAGAAGAGCAGACGGGGAGGAAGTGGGAAATGTACTTCCTGCGGGGGTCAAGATGGGGGAGGTCAACCTCTCTGGAAGAAATACACAATACTGGTGAGTAGTGACTACACAGGAACCAATGAGCCAACAACAGAATGCACGTGTGTAACTGAGATGGTGGAGTGACAGAGAGACTTGCCTCTGTAGTGAACTATAGCAGAGAGCACATTATTCATAAACGTCCTTCTTGTCTGCGATGTACTGTACAATGTCCTCGGGAGTCATCAACTTCTCTGCTTCTGCGTCGGGGATCTCAAAGCCTACAGAAGAAATACACACAATAAAAAAAAAAAAAAAAAAAAAAAAAAAGTCCGAAACGCAGGCTCACGTTTTCTGTAAAGCCCGAGACGCACCAAGACGATGATCGGCCATTGGACAGTCTGGCGAGGTCGGTGACTCGAGTCTGTTCGGTGTCGTCCGTCCGAGGGGCCGTCGGCGTTCATTTTGACCGATTTGACATTAATAATGGGCGGGGTGGGCACTGCCCGCAGTCAGACTAAATGACCCAACTGATTGGTAGAGTGCCAACCCGGAAAAGGGGAGCGGAATGAGCGTGACTAGAGGGTCTAGTGACTAGATCTTTTTTCTTTTTACAATTATTTTTTTTGGGGGCTTTTCCCTTCATTGGATAGTGACAGTGGATAGACATGATGGGGGATGACACGCAGCACAGGGCAGCATTCGAACCCGCGCCACTGCAAAGGACTCAGCCTACATGGGGCGCACGCTCTTACCGGGTGAGCTAGAGGCCTCCCGACGAAAAGCTTTTAAACTGACCTTTGTCGATCTGAAATGAAGACAGATTCAGCAACTGCATCGTCTATTTCTCGCTTAAAATGTTTTCAGAAACACGTTTCGGTGAACTATTTTAGTACAATATGAGATCGTATTCTGAACGAGCCGCCATGACAGTCTGTCGGTCACCAGACCCAGACTGTCACCAGACCCATGTGACGCGTTCGTCCAATCAGCTGCTGGTTTTCATTTTTGGGCGACAATACAGATTAGCGCCGCCTGCTGTTATGGAGACGTATTACGTCTCGTCGCTTTGGTGTGTTCCGAGGGTCTTTTTTGACCAACTCGGGGAGACCGATCATTCCAACTGGCTTTTCTGCCGAGGGTCCTATCCTACATACAGACTAAATGTAAAAATAAATCTTTGTTTGGTACAGATCCTCACAAAAAAAAAAAAAAAAAAAAAAAATCACACTTCATTTTTTTTTTTTTCCCCAATGATGATACAAAAATTATCATTCCCTCCAATATCATGAATCATATCACAATATCAGTCAAAATAATCGCAATTAGATATTTCCCTAATTTTGTGCAGCCCTACTAGCTGCCACTAGAGTGCGCATCGGGCCACATTTTTCTGTCTGAGCCCGGCCGCGTCCGACAGAGCCGGTTAAAATCTTGTTTTTTTTTTTCCTCATACTAATGACACATGTACGTTTGTAGGAAGGTCATTCGGAAAGGTCAACAGATGAGCCCATCAGCGCACAGGGAGAAACAAGCGCACGTTAACACAGGCGCGCACCTACATGTTAAGCTTTTTTAAATTTAAAAATGTTCAATGCCTTATCGCGCTGATGTGACCCGAACATCATTTCTAAATATCTGTCCAAACCCGGCCCGGTTCGGGTATCCATCCTCTAGCAGCTACACGACGTGCTGACTCACCAAACTCATCCTCCATGGCCATGATGATCTCCACCTGGTCCAAACTATCCAGACCCAGGTCTTTCATGAAGTGGGAGGCTGTCTGCAGCTGTGGAGCAGGAAGGAACACGGACATTAGAAACGCCATTTCTCACAGTCGCTGGCATTTTAGTTGGATTGTGAACAGAAGAGGATGGCATACTGAGCCATGTTCAGCTCTGTCTGGATATGAATCATTGATATTACAAACAGACACTGACTAGCATTTATTAATGATTACTTCTCATTAGCTGGATGATTTACCTACAGCACAAAGTAAAAAAAGCGTACTTTATCAGCCTATCACGTACACCAAAGAAGAACTCAATGTCTTGTTTGCAGGTTATAATAAAATCACTGTTCAAGCAGGTCCAAAATTGATGATAGATAAATCCAATATAATAATTTAAAAAAAACAAAACATTCAAATTCAAGGATTTGAGGTTTTTCTTCACATTTTAAAACAAAAAACATCATCACATCATGTAACCTGTTGAGTAACAGGCACAGCGCATCAATTGTTCACAATGCATTCCTTGTTTTAACTGTCAGTGAGCTGAAGCAGCAGGCCTGATTTTCTATGCTAGTTGATCCTCTCTCTCTCTCTCTCTCTCTCTCTCTCTCTCTCTCTCTCTCTCTCTCTCTCTCTCTCTCTCTCACCTTCTCAGGGTTGATCTTGTCGTAGAGCTTGAGGACATACATGACGCGGTCTTTGATGGTTTCTATGGTGAGGGGGGGCAGGTCCCCATACTGTCGGCACAAAACGCCCACTGAGGGGATCTAAGGATGAAGAAGGAAGAGCAGAGGGGAGGGTCAGGAGCAGGGATGATGAGGTGGACAAAAGCCATCACACAGACAGCGAAGAGGCAGTGATCACACAAAGATACCAACTCCTGAATCAGCTTGAAGCTATGTATGTGCTCTTTCCATCTGTGGGTCAAAATGTTAGCAGGCTGGAGCTCAAAAGTGCTTGTTAAGCAGGGTACTATTCCACTATTATTCATGCATTCATATCCAACAGGTTACACTACAGTAACACTCTCTTTCCTGGGTTGTGCTGAAAAATAACAGAAAGTGGCTACAAGCAAACCTGAACACTTGACTCCAGTACTTGCCATCACTTCTAGCTCCTAGTGCAATACAAAAGCAACTTTAAATTCCTACCTATAGTCTTTAAGCACTTATATGGTTTGACTCTCCAATACTAATAATTTATGACCTACTTAACAGCAGTCTGGTCTTGATTTCTTAGATTATCAGATGTTTTAACTATACTGAAACAAGAAAAGAGATCCAGTGAGGGTGCTTTTTGCTTTGTCAAACAAACTACCTGATGACCTGAGATCAGTCCCAACTTGTATTCTTCCCTCTATTGTTATGGCTCCATTTAATTAAATATGCTATAATATATAAATACCATCGTCTTTACTGACTTCAGGTAGGCTAATATATAACTTGCATTATGCATAATGACTTGTAACTTGACATCATCCTTATTGTGACCTTTGAGGCGATTAGGTTGAAATGTAAGCATCCTCCATATGGCTCCAGATTACAGGGGACACAGGGGCCAACAACACAAATGTGTCAATGAACTCACCTACTTTGCTAACTAGCTAGCTAGCAAACAAGCAAAACATGGCTGTTGTGTTATCAAAAATATAACGTTACAAGGTTTCGTGGACTTCGGGCAGGATGTCATGCCAACAGATTTTTTACTTATTGTAAAATAAACTGCTTGCATACCACCATGCAAGTTTAGCGGGCTAGGTCAGCCTGACAGTTTTGAAAGACGTCGGTAGGTCACAGCAGCGAAATGACGCTAGGCCACGGCTGTTCAATGTTACCGGAGACTCACCCTGCTCTGACCGACCCACCGCGTCCTCCGGCTGTCTGCGGCAAAGGATAGAGGTCGGTGAATGGCTGCTGCCGGGGCGACAGCGGCTCTGAAAGCCAGGTTACCGGAGGAAAGCCTCAGCGAGGGCCGGGCGAGCGTGCGGGCGCACTGCTGCAGGACACGGGCCGCCATGACGGAGAAAAGTGACTCTGGTGGTTCCCAGCGTGCAAGGCGAAGAAGAAACGGGGTCACGCATGCGCACAACTCAAGCTGTTTTTATTTTTGCATCTTTATTTAATTTGTGCTGTCTGTTTTTTTTACTAAATAGACTAACTAACTATAAACATTGACTTTGATGAAAGGTAAAATGCAAAATTGCAGAGGAGATAGAATTCAGCTCAGGGAAGAACAATCAATAACGGATTAGTATAATTGTGTAATAATTACTTTACCAAATGACCTGGAGGAGCAAAATACTTAATATATTTATAACTAGTATACGATACAACTCAAATATAAATGCTAGTGGACTGTTTTTCAATTGTTTGGAATCCATCGATGATTTGGCACTCAACTGATATTGTCTGAACAACCATTCATAGAGTCTGCAGAAGAAGAAAATCTGGGTGCTGACAGTAGAGCTGAGAGCAAAAGCAAAACAGATAAGAGGATTATTATTGCTGAATTATCCTCAGTCCCACTGTCTTAAATATTTTTATTATATATATATCTTATATTTTTTCCTAGCCATGGAGTTGTCGGAAATACTGTACAATAAAGCAGAGTACATTGAGACGGTAATGTGTGATTTTCAAGCCGTTGTTAGCTAGCTAGTCGCTTGCTATTTGGCTAACCGAAGCTAAACGGGGCGTTGGATAACTGAACTAATTGTTTGTGCTCAGTTTAGATAGACAGTAAAGACAGAAACACACTTTATTACAGTTATTAACCATTTCTGTCGTTGCATTTCAGGCTTCTGGCAACAAAGTGAGCAGACAGTCAGTGCTGTGTGGGAGTCAAAACATCGTACTCAATGGCAAAGTAAGGAAAAACAAAGATAAACCTGCCTGACGGTGTAGTATACAGCTTTCTGTCAGGGCAGTTATGTTGTTATCAATGTACTCTGTTCGGCTGTGATATATATATACCTTACTGTGTGTGTGTGTGTGTTTTCTCTTCCAGACTATTGTCATGAATGACTGCATCATTAGAGGAGACCTGGCTAATGTCAGGGTGGGCAGACACTGTGTGGTGAAGAGCCGGAGCGTCATTCGACCACCTTTCAAGAAGTTTAGCAAAGGGTAAAGCATCCTTCTCTAATGGCAAATTGTAGCAGATTGATATTCTGTCAGTTTATCAAATATTGGCTAATTGTTTCAGCTGGTATACAATAGAGTGCAGTCTTTGCGCCACGAAAGAACAGGCACAATTACAGGCTGTATGTGGAGTACGTGGTTTCTGTTTGCTTCATGCCCATTAAACAAACACCTGAACGTCATCTCTTTCTGCTCCCGCCCTCCATTGCTCCCTCCAGAGTGGCGTTTTTCCCGCTGCACATCGGAGACCACGTCTTCATCGAGGAGGACTGTGTGGTCAACGCAGCACAGATTGGTTCCTACGTCCACATTGGCAAGAACTGTGTCATAGTGAGTGGAATGAAAGCACACGTGTACACTGAGACACACACACACACACAAGTCGCAGAAAAGGATGATGGAGACAAAGCTCTGCCACAGTAAGCGGGGACATAAACAGAAGCAGTGTCTCCTCTTGCCTGTGGTGAAGCAGTCACATGGTAGTCATGTTCAGACTAACTGAGCGCAGCAGCAAACTGCAGGAAGGCTGCTTTGAGCATGCACAGACCTTTGATGGAATATAAAAAGGAACACATTTCATTAAAAATTTCAAATGTTATTGCAGTTGAGAAGTTTTGCCACAGCAGGAGCAGATTACATTTTATTATCATTGCCCAGCTAGATTCCACAATTAAAAAAAAGCTTAATTTAAAATGCTTCTATAAACAGAGAAGTCTGGTATTTGTGCATAATTATGTCTTGATTCTGGAATTTAATTTTAGTACAAAAAGTGTTTAGTAAATAAAAGTAAAACAACAGGCAAGTACCCTGAGATATTAACAGAGTCCAAACAGTCATACTTGAAATAACACAATTACTTGACTGTGCAGGACTTAATGATAAACAACAGATAATGTAACAAAAGCTAATTAAAAAAGCAGGAACAATTTAAAATGGTGGATATGCAACATACACTTCATACCTAGCCCAATCCCTGTATTATCCCGTGAAAAGTACATTCTGGGAGTAATTGTCACTATATACACACAATATTCCTATGATTCTTATTGTCTTCATCTGAGTCGGACTGACTGCTTCCCCGAGTTGGTCAAAAAAGTGCCTTGGAAGACACTGAAGCGACGCCGACTTGAGCGTACGTAGAAGTAATACGTCCTTAACAGCAGGCGGCACTAATCTGTATTGTCGCCCCAAAAATTAAAACCGGCGGCTGATTGGACAAACGTGTCACGTGGTTCTGGCTTCTCCCAAATTTCAAAGCCAGACCATAATGGCGGCTCGTTCGGAATACGATCTCGTATTTTACGAAAATAGTTCACGAGAAACGTGTTTCTGGAAACATTTTAAGCGAGAAATTGGCCGTGCAGTTGCTGAATCTGTCTTCATTTCAGATTGACAAAGGTCAGTTTAAAAGATTTTTGTCAGATTTTGAGAGGCGTCCGTCACTCATCCCGCTCGTCATTTCTGGGTTAGCGCTCCACCAATCAGATTGGTCATTGAGTCCGACTGCCCGCTGGCCGATTCAACAGGTAAAATCGGCCCAAATGAAGGCCGACGGCTCCTCCGACTGACGATGACACGGAACACACCGAACAGACTCAAGTCACCGACCTCGCCAGGCGGCCGATAATCAGGGTTGGTGTCTCAGGGCCTTTAAGGCCCTGAGACACCAGGCCGAAGGTTGTCCGTCAGCCATTGTTGGCCCGTCGCTGAGCGTTGTTGCCCTAGTTTTTGCGTTGTGTTCCACACCGTTGGCACAAGTCGGTGTCTTTTTGGCCAATTGAGCATGTTGAATTTGCGACGGAGCCAATCGGTGAAAGAGATCACTCTGATGGCTGTTCAGTTTAAGCGAATCAGTGCATGAGAAGAGAAACGGAAGTGAGAAAAACAAGCACGGGCCTGAGATCGAAAACAAACTTGTTATATCAGGTAAGATTTTCTTTTTAACCTTTTAACTCATTAGCAGAAACAGTTTGTAATTGTGTGATTGTTTGCTAGCGCACGATAAATACAATTTGTTCTTTCAACATCGGGCTGTCTTGTTAATGTGCTAATTAGCATAGTGTCTTGAATCCCTGTCAGTATTCCGGTTTCCCATTTTGAATGACGAATACAGACTACCGTGACCTGCTGGTATGGAGTGTCACGTATATCCTCTTCACACAGGCTCAGAAGAATGCACATGCTAGTTGGCCTTTGGCTGTACTGCTTACTGCTTAGTTCTTCTGAATAGCCATAATCGATTGTTTACCACAATGTTATAAACAGAATGAAGAGAAAACACTTGGAGTCATTCAGAAGTTTAATTTTAGTTTGGTGTATTGTGTGCAGGGTCGTCGCTGTGTGCTGAAGGACTGCTGCAAGATCTTAGACAACACCGTGCTCCCTCCTGAGACCGTGGTGCCGCCTTTTACGGTCTTCTCTGGATGCCCAGGTTAGCTACACGCCACACAAACGCACACCTGACCCCTCCACTTTATGTTGATCTGTCAGGTATTTACCTGTGTTTGTCTATATCTCTCAGGTCTGTTTTCAGGAGAGCTCCCAGAGTGCACGCAGGACCTGATGATTGATGTAACCAAGAGTTACTACCAGAAGTTCTTGCCTCTCAGCCAGATCTGAGTCCTGCCCCCAAAACCGTCAGCAGGATCCACACCCTTTCCAACCAGTTCCAGGTCAGGGTTGGGGTCGCTCATCAGAAGTGGACTCTGAGAGCTCACCTTCTATCCTTCACTTCCCAGAGGCCCTGAGTTTCTCAGCCCAAGGACAAACATTTGGTCCTATTACGAACCCTTATATGATTCTAGTTTTTGAGTATGAGAAAAAGCACATAAGGAATCAAATGTGATATAGCTGCAGAAGGCACTTTTGTATGTCTGCAGCTCCAAATTGCAATGAAAGTCTTTACTAAACTGCAAACAGAATGATCATGTTTACCATCCCAAGCCGATCAGAGATGCCTTCTAGGGGCACGGATAAAAACCGTCAATCTACAGGCGCTCAGTTTTAGATATTTCTTTCTGATGAACCTAATCAAGTATATTCATGTAGTGTGATACTTTATCCTGGTCAGTGTGCTGTGGAGAAACTCAAGTACCTCTGTGTGGCTGCTGCAAGTACTCTCTGACAGCAGCTGTAGATGAAGATGAGAAAGTGAAGGAATGAAAGGAAGGTGAAGGGTGGAGCTGTGTAAACGGCATGGACCAAAACAATAGCAACAACAGTTGTGATTAAGGATGTTGCTTGTACATGTTTGTTATTCATGTCCACATTACATTTGGGGAAGCGGAGCAGCACACTCCTATCAGCAAATTGTGAAAGGTATTCTGTTTTAATCTCTGTCATTTTATTTCTAATGTTGAAGAACCTGTTTGCTTTCTCCTTAACTTAATGTCATTATGTTTCAAATTATCAAACTGCAATGTTAATTTGAATATGTTAATATGTGCAGGACAGACCCCTGTGCTTTGCCTTTTTCTGTAAGCATACAATAGCCAGAGTCAACATCAAACAAAGTGCAGCAATTCAATAAATATAATATGAGAAATGCTTGAAAATCTGCCTCATGTATGGACTCAGCTCTGTGTGCTCTACAATGCCAAACGCCTCACCACCTAATCTTCTGTTTGTGTGTGTGGAGCATCCATGTGTCGCCAAAAAATACAATGAATACCTTTTTTTAATTTATTCTGAGTCTAGACGATGTATTATGAGTCTGGACCGATGTGGATGTAAACTGCAATTTGACAGGTTTGCTTTACAGATGTTTCACTAGGAAAGAAATGCATTCAACACGTTTGTTAATAAGAATACACTGTATTGGTATTAAAAATATAAACAAGACTTGTTTACAAGAACATTCCACAGGGCAACTTTAAGCTTCTAGCTAGCACCTTTTAAAGTGCCCTGTGGAGATTTATTGTAAACAAGTTGTTTAAAATTTTTTTTATTCATGTTTACTTGCTAGTTAGAGGTCCTACTTTTCTGCCTTTGTTGGTGCATTACTGCCACCTGTTGGAGAGTACAATGGAAACCATTGGCTGGACTGTTTGAGTCACGTGTGTGTGTGAGTGATCTAAAAAAGAAAAACTTCATAGCACTACTAGAGGTCAAAAACTCCAAAAGGAACCTTTTAAGATAGGGGTAGGATATATCGCAGTATCATGTTGCGCAATAATATATCTAGAGGTGCAAGATATATCGACTCAATATCGTTATCGAAAGTGTCGCAATAAGTATGCAATATTTAGTTTATTTTTTGGAGCGCTGCGTCCCGTCCGTTGGCCGTATGGCTTAGTTGCGTTTGATTTAGAGCCCGCTTGAAACACTAAAATGATCATGTTTCATTGGCCAGTTACCGTGTCACTTGGACATGTTAGTGCATGTCAGTGCACGGGTCCACTACGTGACAAACCCTATGGAGCATACCACGGGTGTGCATATTACCACAGAGTGACAGTGTAAGTGAACAAATAAACAACAAAACGGAATGAATCAGAGAAGAGAAAGAAAAGTTGTGTCCTGTTCTCTTTTTTTTTTAATATATTTTATACTATCCAACCAGTAAAACATGTCCTGTTCTGTAGACGTTATTTATTTATTCATGTTGGACCAGTCCAATAGGAGAGTCAGTTGAAATAAAACTTGTTTAATTTGTTATGAATCTATTTTGATGAGTTTCCCCCGTAACTTTTGTAATTTTACAGGTTTAAAAAAATCTAAATTAATATTGATATCGCAATATCACATTTCACGTGCAATCCTACTTTAAGATAGTAGAAAGCAACAAACTCAGTTTATCAGAATGTGAGTTTTCAGAGATGGACATTAATAATGCTACACTACAATAACAGAACTTTGCAGGCTTGTGTTTCTACTTTTTCTTCCTGACGTGTGGAAAAAGTGGGTTTTCTACTGCTATCCTCTGGCACCACCTAGTGGCTTAATGCAGGGCTAAGTTAAACATCATTTCTGTGAGACTTTAATAACCTATGTTCAGAATTTTACATTTTCAACCTCTTCTACTCCTACTTTTCCAAGTTAAAGAGCTACAAGTTAACAGATAAAATGCCTGTGCGACAGGTCATTCTAGAAACCACATTAATTTAATATTAAACAAATCTGATTTTGTGAAGCAAATAAGACAAATCCATTGTTTTCCCTTTTTTTTTTAATGAAAACAGTCCATCCAATTGCAACTCAATGGTTTTATTTATTTTACAATGTGAACCACATATATCATACCAACAATTAAATGTTAAGTATATAGATTAGCCATTTATTATTATTTTTCAAACAAATAAGTATCAAGAAACAGCCGATAATAGTGTTGGCTCCAGAGACGTGGCACGAGTCAGCCTTTTGAAACAATGTGGATGAAGGCCGGTGACTGGCTCAGGGGAAGAAAAGAAAAACACAAAGTGCCCCCTCTATTATAACCAGGCTAATCAATGGGGGGGTCAACACTGCAGGTTGAACAGCAGGATTAGAAAGACGGCACAATCCTGCTCATAGTCGGGGGGCGCTATCCTTTGATAGTCTGAATTTTAGGTTCTTCTTCCTGTCAGCAGACACTTCACATCTTCCCTTTAACTGACATGTTGTCATGCAACAGAAACACTAGGAGGTTATAACTACTAATTTGTAACAACACGCGCACCATTTGGTTTCAGTTGAGAATGCTACCAATGCCAATGTGGAGTGTTCGACACAAAACAGCGAGTGAAGTGCCTGGAGAAAAAAAAAAAAAAAAAACAACTAAAATGCATTCCTCTAAAGATAAGCGTGTGGACAGGCCGGTATTTACTCCATCTCCAACACCATATTCTGCCATTAGCACACCCAGAGCGTAAAACTGTCTAATGGACTCTAAATGTGACTTTTAGGGAGAAACATAGATCGTTCCTGTGTTACATTATTCACTACACTAGACCTGTGCTAGCTGAAGCTACCCAGAATGTACAATAAATCGTGCTTTTTTTTTTTAAGATATAGTTTTAAACCAAGACCGACATGAATCCTCACCATGAAGCCGCACCATGAATTACTTGTTGACCCTACTTGACAGTAATCAGAGGCTCTCCGTAAAGCAAATCAATTCTCACTTTTCCGATTTGAGGATGACATTTTTTGTCAGTCTAATTCAAGCGGTTTCAATTGTATGAAAGTACAAACTCCAAAACGCAGAACTCTTTATTTTGACTGGAGCAACGAATCTCAGCCTGGTTCTTTTCTTTCACCGACGAGCCAGGGATCATGTAGGAATATAAAAGCCAACCCATTAACGCAAAAATGAAATCTGTGACCAAAATGTAACGAGTTAAAAACTGGCATGCTTTATACAACTAAAGATAACCCACTTTCCAGGTCATAAAGGTGAAGGGGAATGAAGAAGTCAACAAAAAAGTGGGTGGGGGGGGGGAAACATTGAGATCTCACAAGTCAGCAACAGTGGGTATTACAGGTATTTGACTCACTGACAACTTACTGTATCACTATTATGGCAGGTCAACTTCACTGTGACATCATAGTGTTCTGCAAAACCTTTTCTGGCCATTATTCGATGCTGGAAATATAATTGGTTTGATAACTAGACAACTCATAATTTACATTTGTTAGCTTCCTATGCTAAATGAAAGCATATTCCAACAATTGAGTTCATTACGCCCACAAACTAGCTTAGATGTAAATCCAATAATCATTCGTTAAGACCCTATAAATCAGTACCAGTTCATACGTTTCACAAACCGCTAAATATACCCAAATTTCTGCCTCATGTGATATCAGTGTCTCCTATTCCTCTCCATTACAAAAGGATGGAAGGCAACCATTTCAAGAATGAAACAATCCCCGAGTTTCATCATCTTGTACCAAGTAAAATCAAACCCATCCATGTCTTATTAATGCACACACCCCTTATACAAAAAGCAGACCGTGACCCAACACCCAATCCGACACGCTCGGCCAAATTATCCAGTGTCTTGTGTGCACTGGCTGGCATACTTGTTGGATCTGTTGAGAAACGCTACCTTTGTAAACATTTATGCGATTTATGCTTTCTTTACAGCACCGATTATCTTCCGATAAGTTAAATCATTTGTCAGACAGGGCAGGACTCTTGAGTCTTTGAATACAAGTAGAGCCCACACACAGAAACACTCCACAACTTGATCAAATACTTTTTGAAGAGTTGTTGGAACCAGAGGTGTGTGTGAGGGCTCCGTGACTAGTCACACCAAGTGTTTATACTTTTTCCAAGCAGCAACTCTGCGTGGACTGACCTCAAGCGGGCCTGTTAAGGGCTGGACGAGGCTTTAAGTGGGATACAATGGAAGAGCTGATTTGTTTGCATGAGTTAGAGGTGAAAGCTTTGCATGAGTTAGAGGTGGAAGCTAAGTGCAAAAGTCCTTATTGCAACTCATCAGAATAATCACAAGATCACAAAACAGCAGCGGCTTTTGTAATAAGACTAGAGGAGGGGGGGTTGCAGTCAGTAGACAGGCTGTCTGAAAAGCTGTATACACAAAGAAAAAAAAAATTGCTTTCCATTATCCTCAACAACAACAAAAAACATGGTGGAGAAAGAATGCAAAATTAACTTGGCTATCACTGCTGCAAACAGTGGCAACAAACCTAGATAGTTAACACTGGTGGTTGAAGAACTTATAAACAAGAAAGGGCGACTGGCTGAACTAAATCAAAGCAGAGTAATTAGAGAATGAAGTTACATGCCATCATCTAGTAGCCAGAGAAATATAACTGGTTGCAAGCGGGAGATAAAGCAGGATGATGTCACAGATGTACGCCTACTGGGCGATTTAGCTCCACCACTGACCGGCAACGTCAACAGAGCTGCAATGACAAAAGTAACAAACCGGTGGGTTGTTTGACGAAGAAGAGAATCTCTGACCGAGCTGGGTCCAACATTTGGCGAGCAACTTGGTTCACTGAGTGAGACGATTTGATCATGGCCCTCACTTCCTTATTAAGGTGGTGGGTGAGGATGAGTGAGGTTAAGGGGAGGGAAGGGCACAAATGTGTCAAGGATTGAGTGGCTTCTGCTTGTCAAGCAGCACGGTGCATTTCACCCCTTTGAGATCGGTCCGCATCCCAGGATGACTTGGGGATTTCCTTTCGTTGTCTCCTTTCCTCGGTAGCGATGTCTCAGTAGCGGGTGATGTCGTCCAGATCTCCCAGTAACCCACATACACCCATTAAGTGTTCCGATTGCAGATCAGTGATTTGTAGTAATAGTGTGGGGAAAGGAGACAAGGAATAGAATTCAGTCAACATCTGAATAGACCGCACTGAGACCGTAAGTCCCCATTTTCAGCCCGGGTTTCTTTTGCACAGCCAGGCATTCAAGTGTCTGTCCATCTGTCCCACATAAGCCATCCATCCACCCCCCCACCCCCTCTCATAGCCTTGGCTTTTGAAGGCTTTTCCCCTACCCCCTCACATACACATATAGGCAGGCAGGCAGCAGATCAGATCATCCTGTTGCGTTTGTGTGTAGGGGAGTCTGTGATGACATCACTACACTGGGTGGAGTTTCGTTTCCTGGTTCCTCCCCCTCCAGCAGAGGCGGAGCCTGTAGAGTCCAGATGCAGTGCCATCTCTTCCGCGATGAAAGTGTTCAGGTCGACGTCTTGGAGCCCATTACGCCTGCTGCGGCACACCAGCGCAGAGCCGGAAGAACCACCTACACCAGCGCCACCTCCGTTACTGCTGCTCCCACTCACATGCGTGGGAGACCCTGGAGCACCAGAGCGCACACTGATGCTCGCCATGGCTCCACTCAGACCTGGGGAAGGAGAAGAAGACCGGATAGAGAGGAGAGAGCAGCAACAGACAGTGCATCAGTTGGAGAAATAAGACAGATATGCAAGCTACTGCATACAACATTTTGTATGAAGACTTGTTACCGGTTACGTTACGAAAATGGCATCCCATCAAGTCATGTTTTTGAATGCAAATATGTCAACAATGGATGGAGTCTTCTGAGTGAACCACCAAGCAAGCACATCATTGGTGCATCAATCCAATAGTCAACATCATATTTATATAACCCCAAACGACAACTGCCTGAGCAAAGGGGCATCGACACAGGGTCAGAAAGATGGTATGTGCATCTTCCTAGAGGATAAAAAATGCAACAACTGGTTTTGTGTAACACAGTTGTTACCACACTGACATTCACAAATCTGTGAATCTGATTTCCTAAAAGAGTCAACGGTGAAGTTTTTTTTTTTTTAAACAATGAATATTTCTTTGTTTCCCTGGCACAAAAGGGGGAATAAATGACAACAAAAAACTAAAAACATTGGTATTGGCAAAATTGTTATTTTAAACATTGGCATCGGCCCAGAATTTGTTGGCACATCCCTACAACATAAGCTTGCCTGTCCCAACACACAAACACCAGTGGGGAAATGCAAAAAGGTATCGGATAACTGAGAAAGGAGACACACTGAAACCTCCTGACACAGACCGAACTTGTGTTTCTGTAACCTAAACCACCAAATGCCTAACATCCTTCACCCTGACCTCAGCTACACTTTAAAATGTAGGGACCTTCAGATAAAGTTCTGAATATTCATTTGCACTGACAGCACACCAGAAATACCAACATACTGCAACGTAACCAAATTACAAACGGAAACTTGATTTAGATTGAGAGGTTCTCTCACACACACTAAGCGTAAAGAAGGTGAGGCCCTCTTTCACTATTATCCAGTACCTACACACCCATGCACAACACAGCCTATCCTTATCTATGAGCCACATGTGGCAGAGTATGATGACTAAAGGACAAGCAGGCTTGCTCACAGTGCTTAGACTTTAACACAATGTTTTTTCTCATTCATGGGACAACCTGTATACAAGTAAATGAGCCAGTTCAAAAAAAAAAAAAAAAAAAAAAAAAAAGTACATTGCCAAACCTTAAATCTATTACATATGTGGAATAAGTAAGTCCCACCCACACTTTGAAATCTAAAGTGTTATCAACAATGTAGCTGCCTCCTGGGTTGTAAATCACATATCTGATTAGGTGGCTCGAATGACCACTTGTGTGTAAGCTGTGAGCCAGGCTTGCACTTAACTCACCATGCAGTGCTATGGCCTCCCTGAAGGGCTGGAGGTCTGCTTCTACAGATGAGCCAGTCTCGGCTGGTGAATTAGCCCGGCTGGGGGCCAACATGGCCAGCCGGGGATTGGCCCTGCTACTCCTGTGTGGTGGTGCTTTTCCGCACAGAAAGCTGATAAGATCTTCCCTACGGATGTTTCTCCGGCGCTTTTTCACCCAGGCCAACATGTCCTGCAATCCGATAGAAAAGTGATCAATCCACAATCAGGCAAGGTTTAATTTCATTAACAAACATGGATGCGTTTTTCCTCCCCCTTTAACATCCCTGTTGTGTAACCCTAATGTAGTCTGTAAGCACCTGGTTCCTAAATGTCAAACTACAATGTGTCCAGATAAGAGAATGGAGGGGATTAACAAACATAACCAGAACAAGACCCACCTTATTACGGCGTTGATGTCCTATCTGGATGCCCCGATCAAAACTTCTCTGATGTGCCTCCACACTCTCTGCCATGGGGAAAGACGTCATAAAAATAATCATCATCGTTCATTATCATCTATTCCAAAGCCTAGCAAAAAAGCAGTATACCTTTAACAGAGACAATGTTTTGGTCCTTGACCAGAAACCATTAGAAACTCATATAATGCCTATGCATTTAGTTCTGTACTGTATTTATTTATTTATTTATTTATTTTTTAACATAACTGACAGCTTTTAAATTACTTCCAGAGGGTGCCAACTACTCACCACTTGCTAGCACTACTCACCTGGCAATTCTATGCCCAGTTTGAGAGGTAGACTGCCAAATTAGGAGTAAAGTAAAGTCTAGTACAATCTCATTCTTACTACAACCATGCACCCCTATTTCACTAGTGAATTCCTGACATTGTTATAGGCAAGTTAAAAAAAAAATGCAGTCTGTTTTGGCCCAAACATACAACCTTATGACAGACTGATCAATATGGAGCTGAGAAGAGTGATAATTGCCAGGTCTTTTGTCACTTGTTAGAAGAGCCTCTCAATAAAAACATGTCTACATTTACAAGTACAATGATAGCCAGCAACAGTCCATATTGATGATACAAAGCACAAAAACATCTGTAGGTGTGGTATGGCAGAGCAATAAATCAATGATAGAGAGAAAATGGATGCCGTTAGATACCTTTGTAGAGGTTGGTAACTGCTGTTGCAGAGTTCTGAAATGGCACCCACAATGACAGGCCCTGCTGATGGCATACTCTGTCTGTGGAAGGAAAGGGGAAATATGTTTGGTTTCTATAGATAACATGTGGCTGTAATTTAAAAGCAAGAACTATTGATTAATGTGACCAAAGGGCAATAAAACATCTGAGAGACACAACAGCTTTGTGATTATAGGGTTGAAGTGAAGATTATTTTCATTCGCCATTTTGTCTTGCATCTACAATTGCAGGGACAGGGTTTGGCATAAAAATAACTGTCAGTCAGCGCTAGATGGCCAGCTTGGCAGCAGCTTGTTTAGCAAGAGAAAACCGACACATCAACTTAACTGCCCTCTCAGCAGTAAAGTTGCAAAGCCATGTCAAACATAAAAGTCAAACATGGATAGACTTAACAAGTCGAGCTCTGTCCATATGGACAGGAATGTATTCTGTCCGAGAGCACTATAGCCGTAGCATATTGTAGACAAACCAATACTGTCCTCGCCATTTTGTGATTATAACGCTAGCTACGTGTTGCTAAACAAACTGCTCACTCAGCAGAAAACCGGCGTTTAAAAAACAAGATGCATTGATGTGCTGTAAAGTTCATATCTGTATAGCACATTTCAACAGCTAATCGCGTCAGGTATATCAGATAACACTGACAGTATACAAGAGACTGTCATCTGGGAATGTCGCGTAGCTACGATTGTTGTTACCATCGCCATTTTGTAACTAGCCTGGCTAACGTTACGTTAGCTATCCGCTGCTGTCTAACTTGGTGTCAACACGATATCTTATTGACAAAAGTATCCGTGTTAACTTACGTTCATTTAATTATGTCAGTCAAACTAGAACAGTCGAACCATGTGTATAACACCCGATTCGAGTTCTTAACTATTTTTTGTCACTGGCTAACACAGTTAGCTAGCTAAATTTAGCATTGCAAAATCAGCTGTAAACGTTATCGCTAACTGGCCAGCGAGTTTGCTGACGAGCTAGTTAGCATTCTATCGAAATCGACGCTAATGTTAGTTCACATTAACGCTAGCTAGGTTTGTAGCCAGGTTGCTAACGTTAACCAACAAGCCAAATGCATAATGGCAATGTACGTATACGTAGACGAACAAGGGGGAAGCGCTGGTTTGAACCTTTGTATAACTGTGCCACAGCAGTGGCTGAGTTCTGGAAGAGATGCCACAGTTTATCCTGGTCGTTGTCGGCCTCCTCCTCGCAGGGCTCCCTTTGCTCCGCTTCGGCCAAACACTGCCGCTCCCATTTTGAGAACCAGTGTTCGGGTCCGTGTTCCTGTATCTCCGAATCTCCGTCTTCTTTCTTTTCCTCCATTTAATGCACCAAAACTCGCGTAAAATGCACCTTTAATGTGTTAAAATATGAAAATGTGGGCACTGTATAACGAATTATGGGAGTAAATCCATGAATACTGTTAGCTTTTTTTTATATATATATATATTTCGCACTACAATATAGCGTTGTTTCCTCTCCTCACTTCCATCTGTGAACATAAGCTTTAGCTAACTAGTTTTCCTAGTCGCCGACGTCGAGATATATAGCTACAACGCAGACTATCCTGTTATGCGCTACATCCCGCCCAT
Source organism: Perca flavescens (assembly GCF_004354835.1). NCBI lineage: Eukaryota > Metazoa > Chordata > Actinopteri > Perciformes > Percidae > Perca > Perca flavescens. Next base: position 6,390,310 of record NC_041345.1, on the reverse strand, counting down.
TATACCAGATGTCAACCATAGTTGGTGGCATGAGCACTGCAGGGTGGGTTCGAGGGCTTTGCTCAGAATTGTATTGGCTCTTTGACACGTCCGTCACAGCATTGACACAAAAGAACCACAGTGAAAATTCCCCATTATTATTAAAGCTTGCGAGAGAGTGCAAGTTTCTTCGTGAAAACTGTTCTGTTAGCTAATTAAAAAAATATGTTTGTTAAAGTGTGGTAAATGTTGAAGTGCTTTACGAATACAGTTTCACATCACTACAATCTTCTGTGAGCTTATTTATTTCCCCCTTCTAATTAATTCAGAATCTACAGCTACGAAATTAATTTTGTAATAACTTCTATCTTTCGACAGCAGCAAAACCAGCCTCTAGGCGACACCATAGACAGTATACAGGGCTACAATAATGAACACTACAAGTCCATATATGACAATCTCATGAAAATTCACCAATGAGAACAGTGTTAATGATCAAATAAAAACCAATGTTTTAATAATGAACACCAACCGAAACATAAAATGAGAAAAACTAGAGAAACTGGTCAATATAAAAAGCCCAACAGCCGACGGTATCTAGGCCGAGTCCTGGTGTAGTTTTTATCCACTGGTACCAATCTGAAGGTTTGTCTGTTAGAGCCACGCACGGTCTGGTTTCAGCACTGCAGATATATGTGTAAACATGAACACTGCCTTTGAAAAGGAATAACTCATGATTGGAAGTAGGTTGTCCGACACAATGGCAATAAGCCAATGATGTACGAGTTATGTTTCACCGGTAAGTGACTTTATTGTAGGCCTTTTTTATTTATTATTGATGATTTATTTTGATTCCACTATAAGCCTATGGCTAAATTGATTAACATTTTTGCATGACATGTTATACCTGCATTTTTTTTATGTGTATAGGCTATTTATGAAAAGTAAAAAAAAAAAAAAAAAAAAAGGAAAACAAGTGCTTTCTCTACAGTTAAGTAACGCTGTGTCCAATTGGTAACTGACATGGGCACACACTGGGAAGTAAGTGGACATGGTCATAGGAGAAAGACTGCAGGGTACTTTTGGTGGATAGATCATTTAGGAATTTTGGATGTGCCTGGTCTAAATTAGTAACTATGTAAGCCCAAATTTGGAGTATTTTCTTTAATTAGGCTACCCTACTTTAATCTACTCAAGAGTAGACAAATACAGTATTAGCAGCAAAAGAGGCCCTGCAGTAACATCAACCGGGGGAAGCAGGCCCATGGAAGAGCATCACGGGATCCAGCAGTATCACACTATAGCCTATTTTAAATAAAAGTATATAACTGAAATACATTTGTGAATAAATGAGCAAGTAAATAAAAGTAATAGTAGTAAGTAGGGCCTAAATCGAATAAATTAGGATTAAAAACTAGAATAGATGCCATGTAGTAAAAATACTGCATTCGTGTTTTACTTAAAAAAGCGTGACCCTAAAGTAAAATGCAGCCCATTTTGAAAAAAAATGTCCCCTGCCTCCTGACAATGGATACAATGTTTTTTATGTATTTATTTATTTAGTTCAATGGGTGATATGTTGCAGGTAGCCTACGTTAGTTTTACTGACGCAAGTCGTAGTTGCTGATATGTTTTACATGCGCATTTTAAATTTGCAGCCATAGCTGTTTAACACAAATGTTTGTATTTTGCAGTTTACTGTAGTATAAAAAGTACGAAGTTTTACAAATGAAATTAATTGAATACACGTATTTACTTAAGTCCTACTTTGTTTCTACATTCAGACAATGATGTTGCCCGTTCGAGTCATTGCAAATTAGTGGTTGGGGTCCCAATGCAACGTGCAGTCACAAGTATACTTAGACTTGTATTGTCATTCCTCTAATTGCCATTCATCTAATACTTGTTGTTTGTACTTATATTTTATTTCCCATGTACCCGGTGCACACGCCTGATCCCTATCATTTAACATGGATTTGAACCTGGCCGGGGATGGGCCAGTGTTTGGATCTCCATGCGGATGTGACATTTCAGAGAAGAGCGCGACCGCCATTTTGAGATTTACCTCAGACTCAACACATCACAAACCACGGGAGAAGCGGGTTGAGAGCTATGGTTGAAATCCACACAGCTCAGGCTAACGTTGTATGACCGGGCACATTCCTCACAAGAAACAAGAGGTTAGCTAGAAATGCAACGAAGTGCCGCGTTTTGTTGTATATCGTGTTAGGTGTGGTTTGGGGAATTGGTTTATGTCGGGCCGTGGCAACTCTCGTCTCCGCGAACTTCCAAATCAACATTAGTGCTATTTCGTATTGGAAACGGGTTTGAATGGATAGCTTTTTCCTCCGCTCTTCCCCAGACGAGGGACAATCGGAGGAACACACGGACTGGGGATATTGCAGAGAAAGTTGTTGAATGTGTGTGTATAGCAAATGAATCTTTTTTTTCATTGTTGTTGTACCTATATCACCAGTTGGCTGCCTAGTGTCGGGTAGCTTAACGCTAGCTATAAACAGGGTATTTGTTCCTCAAGGTGCAGGTCGTGCTGTGCGTTGTCTTATTGCCTCACATTTCCCGGGGTAAAGCCGGATTGATTTAGCTAATTTCAGCGGGCCTCCCTCCTCGGAGCCCCGGTCCATCCATCCCACCCCACCGTCAACCAGCGACTCGCACCCACTAAAGGCGCCGAGATTGGGCGAATAGCGAGCAAATACGTCCGCGTTTCTTTACCCGCTCCCCAGCCGACCTCCCCTCCTCACTCCCCGGCGCTGACAGCAGACAAGGCCGAGGTCGCGACAGAGCAGGCCCGGCCGCTGAGGCTCGACCTGTCCACCCCACCTTCGCATCCTACCACACCTCACCAGCAGTCCAGAACCCGGTTCCCCGCAGAGCCTACCCTGGACAAGGTCGAGGGTAACAGAGATAGCAGGGAGCACCGCATCACAACAACAACAACAGCTGCCAACATGAACCACCACCATCACCACACGCAGCAGCAACAGAAAGCCGGCGAGCAGCAGCTTAGCGAACCAGAGGACATGGAAATGGAAGGTAAGTAACGGTCCCAGGAAGAGTGAACAAACACTTTACAACCTATATTTTAACAGCTGCATGGAAAATGCATTAAGTTTCATTGGCGCAACCTGATCTCAACAGTAAACACATAGGCCCGAAGCTAGCCAGGATAGCCGGCTGCATTTTTGCTGATTGTGCGTCCGTTGCAGCATACTTGTGTGGAGCTGACCTCATTTTGCGTTATTAGCGAACGTAGCTTGAATTTCTCTCCGTATGCTTGAAATATTGCATTTCCTTGTATGTAGCTAGACAACCCAAATGAGCAGTTCATCCACACTAAGATATTAGCCACACAAATCATTCATTCGTATCTGTCACCGTATTTCTAAATAAACTGTTTTTGGCCACGGTCGTTTGCTGTAACAAGTTTTCAGATGCGTTTGCCAAATCATCGCAGTTTAGAATCCACATGCAGTCATAGAATTCCAGCCCGCTTATTGTTGGTAACGCTAAATGGTTGTAAACAGTGTGGCTGTATAGTCCGCAATTAACGTGGAACCATCGCTAGGTAAATTAATCTTGCTACTTTGACTTCACGGTGAGCTTTGGGTCGATTTTGACAGTTATCGGCACCTGCGTTCTTCATCAAAGTTAGCTATTCCGTGAGCAAAGTAACACTTGCTATTCTTACTTGTAACGTAAAAAATATAGCACGTTAATAGCCGTTAGACATGTAACGTTAACGGCATTTCTACAAGATAAATGTGTTAGCATCGCGTTTGATGGCTTGTAAATGCAGGCCTGCAAAGTAACGATATCAGTTAACTACATTGTTAACTATGTTACGTTGGCCCCTAAAATGCGAAGTCACTATATTTGACTGGTTAATATGCGTTGTAAATACGTTTAATCCGGAAAGTGCCGGGTGTTTGTTTTATTGCTCCATGTGTTCATTAAGCTGGTACAACGCAATGTACATTGCTAACGAGGCAGCTAATTTTAAGCTAGTCAATTAGCTCAAAGTCCTGCTTCTCTACGTTCATTCGCTGGCTAGCATGCTAGTTAGCCGAACAGCTAACCCTGACGGAGGGGGTGTGTGGCGTTCCAAAATGGTGCCTTGTATTTTGCAACGTTCGATTCGCTTGAATGTTAGGCCCTGAATATTAGTCTCACGTAATCTAGATTTTTTTTCTCTCGCTTGTCTGTAATTGCTGTCTAACAATATAATGGGTGATGTTTTTCTTTAGCATTAATTTTAGCTTGTTGGCTGATACTTGTGATTCTAGATACTTGTGATTAGCTAATGTTGGCTAATAACGGCCTGCAGATGAATTTGTGGCTAGTGTTTGCTAGATAGCTAGGTAGCTAAAGCTAACGCAGATGCGTCAATCGTGATTTGCTAAATTGAAGGTATAACAAGTTTAAGCATGCCAGTAGAGCAGATGTCAATCTGGCAGACCGAATGTTTGCTTTGATTTGGTTGTTTCTTAGTTTACATGTTGACGGTTGACGGTGTGTTATGTGAAACGTGTGGCAGTGCTGGCAAGTAACTGTAGTCGCCGCTGCGGTAAGCCAGGCCCGCACGGAGGCAGCGCGGGGATTTGCTGCTTCATTGTATGGACGACCAAACGGCATGGGGCTCGCCATTTTTAATGATCTGTGTTTTTGTTGGTCATCTTTGTAGTCAGGGCCACACATGTTACCATTTAGTTAGCGTTTTACACACGGGATACCAGCCCACCACCATTTTATAATGTCCACTTTGGACAGCACAGGCTTGGGGGAGCCTTCAGCATCACTGCGTCATTTGGTCTTAGTGATTTTTTATATCTGTGCGCACACAGTCACACACATTGTTGCTTGATTTGGAGTGAACACAATACATAGCATATCTTATTTAATTATAAAAATAAGCAGAAGTAGAAACGGACCCAGGTGTCATTTACATTTTTAATCGTTCATTGTAATACTTACTAGGAGCAGGTGCACTCACCAGACTACCTAACCCCTGTTGGATTCTCTCCCAGGGCAGTGAAAACAAGTTGACATAATGAACTTTTAAGCTTTTTTCTTTTTTTTCTGACTGCTTATAGCAACACAACCACATTTCCTTTATGGTATATACGGCTCCATACAGTTACAGTGTGGTTAATTTCTGTTTTGCCACAGCAATCTTACTAAGATGCCAGGCTGTTGCTGCCTCAAAATATATCTAGTGTTTATGTCTAATGGCTCTCTAAACATATAGGAAATTTAATAGAAAACAAACATGCTATTTCTCAAAATATACCTTTCTTATAAAACCAGATTTTTCTAATGGGACAAGAATAAGGACTGCAGTGCTAGTAAATAACTGTTTCAAAGGTTTCATTCAGCGGTATTATTTGTACTTCATGATTTTGTTTCAGGTGCATTTTGTACCTTTACTGCATCAGTCAACATTTAGACAGTAAAGACAAACTCTTTAAGGTGGTCTGATGCTTCAATGTTTCAGCTTCTTAGGGCAAAGTTAAGTGTCAGATCAGTTGGGCTGTTATAACACTGTTGCTGTAGGTTACACACAGATCTGGAGTTGTTTTTCTGTTTGCTCAGCATACAGTTGTCTCATAGGAGAACATTTGTCATGATGATGATGACTGCTTTTATTTGCAGTTTTCAGTCTATAGGCTGCGGACTTAATTAGAAATTACTCGTAGTTGTAATGTAACCATAGCAGGTACTCAGATCGATTACTGTGATGCTTCTTAGAAACGTATGTTTATAAATAATAAATCCCATGTGTTGAGATGCTTGTGACTTTCCCCTTCCAGACACCTGCATAGTTTGAGTGACCGTAAGTTCTACATTATGTGGCATATTTGTCTAATATGAAATCATTGGAAGTTCTACATCCAGCTCTGGCTTGTGCAGATTTCAGTGACTGAGCTATTAGGATGTACGACTCAGAAGTTTCGGGATAGTGGGGGCGGGACAAGAAGTTGTCATGGAGTTGACTGACAGGCCCCATTAGCAGGGTGTAATCCACTTGAGGAAACGACGTCAGTCTCCTGGAGGACTCGGTCAGTAACGTTACCTGGAGACACACACAGCTGACACCATTGTGTCTGTCAGCTCGGAGGAAGACAAGGATCACAGATGCACATGAAATGCTGTGTAAGAGACGGACTGGCACAACAACACATTTGGAGACCTATGCCTGAGTGCTCATGAAAATGCTGTCGTTTCTCGAGTCTGGCTTCTGTTGCATCAGTGTCATCATCACAGGATCCGGGCAGATTTTACTCACTCCTTGAAGTCTACTCAAAGCTTCTCTGTTTCTGTCATCAATTTGTTTTGATAGATGAGACTGTACCTCGAGCCACTGTGTGTGTGTGTGTGTGTGTGTGTGTGTGTGTGTGTGTGTGTGTGTGTGTGTGTGTGTGTGTGTGTGTGTGTGTGTGTGTGTGTGTGTGTGTGTGTGTGTGTGTGTGTGTGTGTGTGTGTGTGTGTGTGTGTGTGTGTGTGTGTGTGTGTGTGTGTGTGTGTGCAAAATGACTTGCAGCCTAATCCTGCATTGTGTCCATAATTACCCAGCCTACTGTAATGTTGCATGTTCTTTGTCACGGACACACTCCTCTCTGTTGCCCTCACTCTGACACACAGAATGGGAAAGAAGACTTGTCATGCTGTCTCAGCACAGTTTTCCCAGTGAAATAGATGAAAGGGGAGAGGAAGGATCACTATGTGTGGCGATGCAGGAGATAAAGACGAAGACAGTAGTTGAGAAATTACCTTTTTGCTTTTTAATCAGTTGATGCTGTTTTTATGCCTTAAATGATCAGATGGTAATGATCAATTATAAATCTGTCCTGCTCTAAAGGGTGGACATATTCACAGAAACCTGACAAAATAAGCTTTTTAAGGACATTCTCCCCTCAAATATCCCATCATTCTACAACCAAAGGATGAAACTACATACAAAAGTATTGTAAGAATATAAAGATATGAGTTGTAATGATTTGTTAGTTCACATTTTCTAGAAATAAAATCCAACCGTCGTAAAAAGTAATCTATCAGATTGTCTGTTGGCACAACTTTTAGTTTTAAATGGTTATTACTTTAGCTTGAATATGACCTAACGGGTAAACGGATGATAATGAATACAAATGTGAGAGGAAGCCTTGTGTGTGGCTTTTTTAGGTCTTGATGATATATTGTATTGATCTTGGAATTTTTTTTTTACCCCTTGTTTCTTACCTGCTCAAAGCAGAGGCGTCAGCCTGCTTTCCTCCAATTGAAGAAAGGTCTCTACCCTGCTAGAACTATACAGTCTTATCATATTGTTTCTTTCTTTGTACAGCTGGGGACACAGATGACCCGCCAAGAATCCCGGCAAACCCAGTGATCAATGGTAACGTGGCCATGGCAGATGGACACAACAACACAGAGGAGGACATGGAGGACGGTGAGAATGATGTGTACTTACGCTAACAAACACGATTGCAAACACTTTTGTTTGTTTCAAAGCTCATGCTGTGAAAGTAATTGTCATAAGTAATGATCCTGGTTTGATGTCATCCTGTGAATTACTCAGTTTAATTGGCTGTGGAGTTGTTGGTCTCACATAGGTTGTAATCCGCTGACCAGTTGCACCTGAGCTTGTCAGTGAAAGCTGGAGGAAAGCTGTTTAGTCTTTTCACCATCTACCCTGCCTCCTTCTTTCCCCGTCTCCCTCCATCTTTTCACAGACACCAGTTGGCGGTCAGAAGCGACTTTCCGCTTTGTGGTAGAGCGCTTCAGCCGCCTGAGTGAGTCTGTGCTCAGCCCGTCCTGCTTTGTTCGGAACCTTCCGTGGAAGATAATGGTGATGCCGCGCTTCTATCCCGACCGGCCACACCAGAAGAGCGTGGGCTTCTTCCTGCAGTGTAATGCAGAATCAGATTCCACGTAGGTGTCTTGGTGGGACGAGGGATTTGGGGGACATTGCAGAGACACGCAGGCACATTCCTAAAACCTTTGATGGTCCTGGTACACGTATACAAATAGTGCTTCCTAGATAACATTAAACTCCTATAAAGAGCATCTTGCTCCCAGGGCGCCCACGCTGCACGTCTGCATGGGTCTATCTGTCTCTTCTCTGCTGCACTGCTTGACTGAGTGCTGAGGTCTCAGACTGGGCCTGCACGAGTCATCCAAACATCAAATTGAATCAAATTTAATTTAAAGTGTAAAATCAACATGGGCACAAACCCCGCTACGAGAGCTATATCCATCATTACAAATAAAAGGATGTCTGTCATTTCATCCGTCGTGGTGTTCTTTTGCCAGAAATGTGTGTTTTCCGTACACTGTAAAAATAAGTGTTTGTAATTGTACCAGTAGCTCTATCTCTCGGTCTCTCCCTCTCGGGTGCATGCTGTCCAGAAGCATATGCATTTACAACTATCTAAACCGAGGGCAATACATGTTTTGGGATAGCTTGCAGTTGAAAAGGCATGGGACTAGGGTTTATAATTGAATTCTGATTACATTAAAGTTTTTTTTTTTTTTTTTTTACTTTGGATTAGTTTGAACCTGATTTTGGGACAAAGTGACAGCCTGAGTGTCTACCCTCAGTTGCACTCGCAAAATCAATCTGCACACGATAAATCAGAATTGTTACTTTTTAGTGCCACCGCAAACCTGCGCCCCAATGTTGGTGTGGACGGTGGGGATTTTAAATCACGATATTGGGCTCAGTGGATGATGGCCATCGCCCATCGGTCCAACCCTAGTTTGCACTACATACATCAGACCATAAAACCTTCCAAATTGGTATAGTCTCCCCAAAATACCTTCTGGCAAACACTAGCCCATGTTTAATATTAGTTTTTTTTAACAGTGTCTTTTTCTCTTTAAACAAGTGTAACCGTTATCATAGGCTGTGTTAAGACGGAAAGATCTGAAGAGAAAACGCAAAAATGGCGTTGCGTTCTCACTTTTTATTCTGTGTTAACACAAGCGTTTTGAGGGGGGGAAATCTGCATGCATATGGTGAAGCTAAAGTGTGTGAAATTTGATGCAGTATGCACACCAGGCGGCTAGGTGGTAGTGTGAAGCACTGCCACACAACACCACCAAGTCTGCGCGCCTGCGTAGAACCTTCCCTCTACTTCTCTCCCTAGTAGCGCAAAACCAAAACATGGCGAAGCTGACAATTTTGTCTTGACAGACGAGGAGGTGGAGTTATTGCTCCAAACAATGCACACACGTGGTAAACGGCACTCACACACAAAATTGCCATAAGCCTCTTGGCGTCTTCCCTCAGTAGTGTCCTTTACAAACTTGGCAAGCAGGGTGACCTGCTCTTTGGAAGTTCACAGCTGTGACATATTCTTTCCAATTTTTTATTGATTGACCTTACTCAGAGTACCCTCTGAGATCTCTCTCTCTCTCTCGCTCTCTCTCTCTCTCTCTCTCTCTCTCTCTCTCTGTCTCTCCCCCCCTCCTCTTCTTCCTATTCAAGTAAAAGTACTTTTTATACCTCGGTGGCTTTTTAGTCCAAATGTATTTTTCAAAGCTACCAAGGAACATGAAATGCCGTAAAGTTAGCTGTTGAGGCTCTATCACCTTGTCCTTCCCCTTATTTGTTTAATGCTTTTTGATCATATAATTGGTTACTATGTAAACTTGCTTCCTTTGGTTGTTTGTTTTGTTACTTAGTCACAATTCACTAACAACATGGTTGGTCTATTGTCTTAACAATATTAAATCTTCATTATTTAAAAATGTAATGGCTGCTTCATGGATTGCTGAATTGTGTCCAAGACACAACTCACAACTCAGACTCACTTCACGGCTGATTCTTCCACCACACCTGCAGAATTCCTAAATATCAAAATGGGTTAAATCTGCAACTAGATCTGTATCAAAAATACACATCATGGGATACATAGGCCAGTATGGTTGTAAATAATAAAATGGTAAAATTATTATAATTTTTTAAATCTCCTGTCTCCCAGTCTTTAAAAGATTTTTGCATTCTGTTTCAGGTCATGGTCGTGCCACGCACAGGCCATGCTGAAGATCATCAACTACAAAGACGACGAGAAGTCTTTTAGCCGCAGGATCAGTCATCTGTTCTTCCACAAGGAGAATGATTGGGGCTTCTCCAACTTCATGTCCTGGAGTGTAAGTACAGAAACTGATGGTAATCGATGGCAGATTAATATGAATATTCAGATGTGTTTTTCCAGGTAGGACGAGAGCCGCCAAAGGAAGACGCTGGTAGAGACGGCACACATAGGAAACTCTAGCATAAACACCATATTTATTATTTATATTTATTATAGTTATTTGTTGACTGGGTGGAAAGAAGAGGCTGTACTAGCAGAGCAGTTTAATTTTTGTGCAGCATAATGCTATTTGCTCATTGTCTATTTGGACATCTTAATCATAAATAGAGGTAAAAAATATATATATAAGTTAATGCTTTTCCTATTGATACTAACTGTTTTGGTGGTGTTGTGTTTCAGGATGTGACTGATCCAGAGAGGGGCTTTATTGATGATGACAAAGTCACATTTGAAGTCTATGTCCAGGCAGATGCCCCGCATGGAGTGGCGTATGTAGCTCTTAACCCTTGTCTTGTCCTCCTTCTGTTTTGTCTGTAAAGTATAAATTATCACCCCATTCTGTGTTACATCATCTTAGCCAACTTCATTCCAACCTATTGCCACTAGTGTTAAACTTATTTCTGGAATTCATGGTCAATACACCTCATTAATATTAACTTAGACCTACTTTCTGAGTTTAAAAAAGCACAAATTATGAATTATTTGACTAAGAATTAAAATCCGAGGATGGGTAGTGGATCCCAGACTGGTATATGTCAACGTTTAGTCAGGAAACTGTTTTGAAACCATTTCAATTTCTTCTCAAATGCTATCAAGTTGAATAAAACCCCCACAATTCAATTCAGAGTAATGATCCAGTCCTTCATTTTACTTGGAAAAAGCATTGTATGGAACCATCCATGTTATTTTTGAGGCAATTTTGGTTTTAAGTAACCTATATTTCTGATACAGAAACTTTGAAAACGTGTCAAATTTGACCAGAGGACAACAGGAGGGCTAATTTTCTCTGGGGTCTTTTCTCTCAGGGTTGGGTTTTCTACAATGGTCCCAGGTTTCATTTTCTCTCCGCAGGTTTATTGAATTATAATAATAACATCAGCTTTCTCTCTGTAACCAGATGGGACTCTAAGAAACACACAGGCTATGTAGGACTAAAGAACCAGGGAGCTACCTGCTACATGAACAGCCTGCTACAGACACTCTTCTTCACCAACCAGCTACGAAGGGTATGGTTTTATCTTTATGTGTCTGGGTTTTCTTTGTACGAGGTACATTGCGTATTATACGTCTAGGTTTAGTGCATTGGCTTAAAGGTACTCTAAGTGATGTGACGCGTTTTTTAGGCTACAACTGTTTTTGTCACATAGAGCAAACATCTCCTCACTATCCGCTAGCTGCCTGTCCCCTGAACACACTGGGGAAAAAAAACGCGGTCTCTGTAGACAGCCGAGGCTCCACAAACTGCAACAAAAACATCACTGCAGCAGCGTTAGCACGTAGGCTACTTCCACAATGCATATTCATGGCTCAACCAGCTCCTCCTTGTCGGTTATTGGCTGGAACACTGTTTGTTATGGTTCGTGGGGCAGGTTGGCACAGTTTGTTTTTGTCGCCGTTTGTGGAGCCTGAGCTGTCTTCAGAGACCGCATTTTTTTAAAGCGTGTTCAGGGGACAGTCAGCTAGCGGATAGTGAGGAGATGTTTGCTGTATGTGACGAAAAATATTGTAGCCTAAAAAACTCGTCACTTCACTTAAAGCACATTTTAAGCCGAGCAGATAAAGATGTGTATTTATTGTGTAAACGTGTGCACTAGAGCTTCAGTTCAGCATTTTGTTGACATATGTCACAAATATTAAAGGCCAATCTCAAATATAGGCTAAATATTGAAATGGATACTAAAATTCACAACTTCCATGTGTGGTACTTCTTTGCTGCTGCTGTTCCTGTTAGTATGAGTACCTATCTAGTGTTCCTCTACAGCTGCTGCTGATTCTTCTTGTAGCACTTTTACCACTATCATCTGGTTTTACTGGGGCCCTTTAATTCACATTAGTCTTTGAGCGGTTTCACAGCTTTTCTATTTTTTTTTATTTTTACAGCAGGAGCTCTTAAAATGTGCATTTTACTTGTCATGAAAATAACAAAGTTTAAATTATGGCTGAAGGATTTGGGAAAAAAAATTTTAATTGCAATTTTTCTGCCCGATATTGTGAAAAGTTTAGCTCAACTTCAATGTGTAACAGATAAAACCTCAAAGTCATGGAGCATTATAACATGAAACACCATCAAAACGGCTCTTTATTCATATGCAAGGATGAGAACATAGATATGAATGGCCAGCAATAAATGTTTTTCTTTTAATAAGCATGGAACATTGAACGGTCAAACACAGATCATTTTTCACAAAAGCTAAAGTTATAATAAAAAATAAATTCCAATAAATGAGTACTTTACTGTAAACTGACATTTCTGATATGCCTCAGTTCAATAGCATCAACATATTGCACCTTCTACCATCATGTTAAGTAATACAAAATAAATGAAACCTCCACTGAAAATAGGACATTTCTGTAAACAACCTGTGATATGTAACATTATTCCAGCATTTATCGTATGAAAAAACAATAAAATATAAAAAGAGGAATACATTTTTTTTTTTTAAACCAGATGTTAACACCAAACATTCAACTAAATATTGTCATTATTCATAATTAGCGGTCCTCACGATTAGCTAATCGCATTCTTTCAAATCTCGATTTCAATTTGACAACGATTAATCGTTCAGCCCTAGTTTAAATATAGTAATTTCCTTAACAAAACCTGTAGAAACGAGTAACCTCCATGTAAGAGTCATATTGTCTAAAAGAATCCTCCCGCCTCTCTTCCCAGGCGGTGTACATGATGCCCACAGAGGGAGACGACTCGTCCAAGAGCGTTCCGCTAGCACTGCAGAGGGTTTTCTACGAGCTGCAACACAGCGACAAGCCCGTCGGCACCAAGAAACTCACCAAGTCCTTTGGGTAGTGTAGACTTTCTTTATAAGACTGCTCACCTTTCCTTTGTCTTAAGGTGACACAGATGGAGGCTAGAATGTTTTGTTTTTGGCTCAGTGCTGTATTTGTAACCTGTTCTATGTATTTTCCTTTTGACATTGGGACGCTCAAAACTTTAAAGGTGGGGTCATAGTGGGATACCTCATGAAGATCTTTGCACTACTTTGTAGGATGTTACCTGATGTTCCGTGATTTGGTTTGCTGATTTGATGTCAGTTTCCATTGCTGGTTCAGATGACACTTTGAGACTGTGTTAAATATTATTTTTAGTTGAATTTTAAATGGTTACCGGACGCACATCTTTCCTGATCTGTGAGTATTGTATCTAACTGCCTTGCTGTGTTTGCTTTTTTTTCTGTGTGAAGATGGGAAACACTAGATAGCTTCATGCAACACGATGTACAGGAGCTGTGCAGAGTGGTGAGTTCTCTCATACTCTTAAAGAATGTGGACATGTACGTGTATGCATGCTGAATAATGACTGACTTACTGTGTGTGCGTGGGTTGCAGCTCCTGGACAATGTGGAGAACAAAATGAAAGGCACTTGTGTTGAGGGAACCATCCCTAAGCTCTTCAGAGGAAAGATGGTGGTAGGTTTTCTCTCTCTATACCTCTTCTTGTTTGACTTGTCCTCTTGATTACGGCCACATTTTGTGCAGATGCAAATAAATCACTCTACTCTGAGTTAAATTTCAATTTTTAAAAGACAAATTATGCTGTTTTATTTGTTGAAGTTAGAGTGCATAGTGATGTGAGTGCAGCGTGCATTAATGTAAATACTGCTGTAGATTTTGTTGTTTGTCACATTGATGATGTGAAGTTGTCTTAACTGAGCTCAGGAAGTAGCCGGGAACAAAGTCAGTTTAAGAATAAAAGGAAGTTAAATCGAAAAGTGACCCTCCTTAGAAATAATATTTTTGCCAATTCTATCATACAACCTGACCAGTGTGTGCGTGTGTGTCTGTTCTACTCTAGTCATATATCCAGTGTAAGCATGTGGACTACCGGTCAGAGCGGATAGAGGACTACTATGACATCCAACTTAGCATAAAAGGAAAGAAGAACAGTGAGTAGCAACATCAGCACAACTTCATGGCTTGTCTCATACAATGGAACAGTGGTGTTTTCTTGATCTCATCTGTGCTTTCTGCTTAATTCCAGTCTTCGAGTCATTCAAAGATTACGTTGCAACCGAACAGTTAGATGGAGACAACAAATACGACGCAGGAGAGCATGGCCTGCAGGTGAGGATTCACAGTGACTGGATTCAAATGATTGATGTGCTTTCTTTATGTTCCAGTTTATTTTAGTAGTAAGTTTGCTTACATCAAGTTTTATTTACTTTTGCTATATCTCAATTTGAATTCGTAGCTAATTCTCGAAAGCAGGACCCTGGTGGCTTTACAGGGGCAATGAGAAATTCTGGTTAAAATAAGTTACTTAATGCTGCAAACGTTACGGGTTGTTGGAGAATGAGTGTCAATGGGATGTCCTGACCAGATGCCTGACAGGTTTGTTTGTATCACAGGAAGCAGAGAAGGGAGTGAAGTTCCTTACTTTCCCTCCAATCCTCCACCTGCAGCTGATGAGGTTCATGTATGACCCTCAGACCGACCAAAACATCAAGATTAATGACAGGTAAAAACAAAAACACCAGGCCTCACTTTCCAAACTCATACACTGCCCTGCTTGATTCAGATCTCTCCCTGTTACACAATGGGCCAGTGGCGGTGGATAGACATAATAGTTTAGAGATGGTCTTGTCCATATTGACATATTTTAATGGAGCAGTCTATTTAAAAAAAAAAAAAAAAAAAACTGCACTCGAGCCAGCGCTCTTAACAGCATGACCTGACCTTTTGTACTGAGACGATGAGAAAGTGAGTCATTGAGTGTTTCCTGTAGGCCGTATCATTCTGTGTAAAGCTTTGGGGGAACTAATGGTGTTTTAATAATCCGCCAGGATAATGTGACACGTTCAGAATACACAAATGCGCAGCCATCCAGAATAATTTTCCTCTGAAGCGTCTCATTAAGCTCTGAGTCATCCTTGTGACGCTGCCACCGGCACCTGTACCCCTGAGGGCTGTGTATATGTATACACAGACGCAGTTGAACTTTAATCATTACAGCTTAAACTCTGTCTTTCTTTCTTGCATAAATATGTTGTTCCTTGTCTTTATTTGATCATTTTCAATCCTTTTTTTTTTTTTCTTTCCCCTACCAATTCATTCTTCATATATTTATTTCTGCCTCATCCTTCTCTCCTTATTCTGTCTCATTTTCTCCTGCCTGCCATCTTCTTCTCCAATCTCTCCCTCATGCCTCTCTCATCCTTGTTTTCCATATTCCCTTTGTCTATTCTCACACCCTCATTCGCTCCTCTCTGCTTCTCCTCTCTCCTCTATAGGTTTGAGTTTCCGGATCAGTTACCCCTGGATGAGTTCCTTCAGAAGCAAGACTCCAAGGACCCAGCCAACTACATCCTGCATGCCGTGCTTGTGCACAGCGGGGACAACCACGGCGGGCACTATGTCGTCTATCTCAACCCAAAGGGAGACGGCAAAGTCAGTGTCAAGGAACCAATAGTGAGGACAATTTCTTTTCTTTTTTAATACACCTTACACCAAAAATTCTGTGGGCAGGGTTGGGGTTTCTGCACTATTATTACTGCCAGCTTTTTAGTACTTTGGATGAACTAAGGCCGGTTACACACTGCACGCGTCTCGCGAGCGTGGCGTTTCTGTTGCGTCTCAGCTGCGTGGATTTTTCTGTGTCCTACACACCAGAAGCGAGTCTGACGCGGCGCTGCTCCTACTGCTAGGTACAGGGAGGGCTGATCTCGGGACATAGTGCCGACAAATTCAAACTCTGAAAAATGGGTAAGTGGGCTGTCTGTGTAGCTGTAAAGAGCCTCTACAGCCTATCTGATGTTGGACCGTCACTCACGTTGTTATCGTAGCCTATCCTACTACCCTTTATATATATAGCCTACTGATTTGATTAAAGCAAGACAACATCGGCAGTATTGACTGCAAAATATGTTACAGAATATTTCGTTCTGTATGACCAGTGCAACATTTGAGAATATATATATATATATATATATATATATATATATATATATATATATATATATATATATATATATATATATATATATATATATATATATATATATATATATATATAAAATCTACTTATTTACATGAAATTGTATCCCTTAAACATTGTCATTTCTCTGCCTTCGGCCTTTAAAACATAGATGGAAACATAGATACCAGAACCAGAGCTACCATAGTAGCTGCCAGTTCTTTATTGACAAATGAATCCAAAAATATCCAAAGGTGTTAAAAACCAGGTGAAGCGTTTGCTGAGCTACCCACTCAGATTCAGAGTTGACAATTAATGGTCAGATAAGCAACTTGACAGAAGGGCTTCTTACTGCTTAATGTCAAATGTCAGCTTTGAATTAGCTACGTAGTAGGAGACATATTGCCTGTCAGGAGTATAACGGAGTCCAGCTTTCCTTGTATGTTTGTTTTTTTCTTCACAAGCAATGTTAAATGTGCATATCCCAAGTAGTAGTAGTACATCTAAAACCTACTCACTCAGCCAAAACCGTGCATGGGCCTCTGTAGATGGAGCGCACGCTACGAACATGCACCGAGACAATTTATTCTAAACATATCAATCGTTGCAGTATTCTCCGAATCACCAGGGGGCCTACAAACAAAGAAATCGGAGAGTAAGCAGGAAGTACTAGATAGGAAGAAGTTGGCAACCGCAGTAAACACATTCAAACATTACATTGATCTACTCTAATTATTAACGTGGCTGTCGTTTATCTCCAAAACGAAATGAACACCGCGACGACCATAAACCTGGCTTTAGCCCCTCCCAATCACCTACCGAGCTCCTGTCTCTCACATGCACAAATTGAAGTGCAGTGTACTTTTTATTTTATGATTTAATAAACAAGGTCAATTGGTTGAGCACCCCTGTAGTAGTCATGGGGGGAATGTAATCGGAAGTTTATAGATATTATAACATATAATGGTCAGGGAAATAGTGCTTGTTTTCAGCATGTTGTTGGTATTAGGGTTGATTGTAAAGCCGGACATTAATGGTTGTCTTAAGTGCTGTCTGGTTTTCTCTTTTTCTCCCATCTTCTTCATTGCTACTTTTTCCCTTTCCCCCATTTCCCCCTTCTCCTCCTCATCTCTCCATTTGGCCGCACCCATCCCTGTCACAACCACCTCCCCCTCCTCCTGTCTATCACTCTTTCTCCCTCTCCAGTGGTGTAAGTTTGATGATGACGTAGTGTCGCGGTGCACCAAGGAGGAGGCCATAGAGCACAACTATGGTGGACATGATGATGACCTCTCAGTGCGCCACTGCACCAACGCATACATGTTGGTCTACATCCGTGAGTCCAAGCTCAGTAAGTGACTTACTCCCTCTCCTTCTGCCTTTCTGGATAGTATTCAACAAAAGCTGATTATCATTATTATGAGGAAGATTATCCTCAGCTGCCTCAGCTAGTCTGTCCTTAAGTGCAACCCTACATACATATGTGGGGAAATGTAATTTCTGTTTCCACATTGTCATTTGGTGACTTCACAATGGCAACCTTAGTTTACTATCTTAATGCCTATAGTAAACTGTTACTGTCTGCTCAATAATTCTCACTTGCATCTCTCTTTGTATCCCAGGCGAGGTGCTCCAGCCAATGACTGACGTGGACATCCCCCAGCAGCTGGTGGAGCGTCTGCAGGAGGAGAAAAGGGTGGAGGCACAGAAGAGGAAGGAGCGCCAAGAGGCTCACCTCTACATGCAGGTCCAGGTAGGAAACCAAGACTTCTGTTTAAGTGCTCTTAGGCCGGCTTCACACTGGCTGCGTGGCGTGAGCGGGTCAGCTGCGTGGCGTGTCCGTTTTTTTATTTCGTCTCCCATATTAACGGGTTAGAGCTTGCACACTGCCTGCGTGACACGCACGTCTCAAGCGTGGCTTGAGCAGCGTCGAAAACGCGTGCATGCTAGAAATTGGACCGATGCCTATTTTTCAACGCTTCCAAGCGTGTTGGAAGCATTTCCAGGCAAAATAGAATACAAAAAGATGTTTGTCATTTTGACACAAATACATATTAATAAATGATGATTAATAAATGTTGATGTTTCAAAGTCTCTAGGTTTTGATATAAATGTAATTTTAAAATTAAAAAGTAAAACCGATTTTCAAATATTTCACCTAATATCAATACAATGTCAATTGTCGAAACAAAATATTCTGTAGCCTATTTTGCCGTCATTACTGCCGACGTTTTCTTTGCTGTAATCAAATCAGTATATATTTATGAAGTATACTACTGCTTGAGTGCAGTTTGTCAATGGGAAACATACAGTACATGTGTGCAGACAAGGCTAGCAGCAGCAGCGCCGCATCAGACATGTTTCTGGTGTGGCCTTAGGTGCTGTGATGCTTTGCAGAGTTCGCTAGTGCAAGCCGCTTAGTTCTAATAGTAAGCGTTAGGAGAATACATTGGCCATTTTGGCTTTATTAAAGTTCCACAGACTGGAAGGTACAATAGGAACCTGGAAGTGTCCTTTACATTGATGGAAGTGCTGTGCAAGTATGTAAAGCAGTGTAGCACTACTGGTGCCAAACCAGCAGATTGGGCCCTTGCAGGCTTTGGTCCCGCATACTGTGATATGAGGGATGTGCTGCTTGTAACATTAGGTCTGCAAAGGTGTGTAACTGCGTTAGTTAGGATTGAGATGGGACTTAATGTATCTTGTGTTGCCGTGGATATGACCATACCAAGATCCTTATGTATAATCTATCTAATCAGATATTTTTCTGAAAGGATTCCATATTAGCAGTTAATAAAAGGTGATAAAACGGTGCAAAGTGTGCTGCTTTAATGGACTTTTAACATGAAAATACTTGCAGAAGTGGAAAGATATGTTTCATAGTTGAATGGAAACTACCATTATTAGGCCCATGATGGAACACAATGGAACCTATAAAATAAAACCTATTAATGTGACAGTTTTTAGGGATGCACCGAATATTTGGCCGAATAATTCGGTTTTCGGCCGAAATACTTTTATCACCGAAACAATACGGCCGAAATGTTGTGATGACGCAAACAGAAACCGCGACCAGCACGTGTGTCAGTACCCGATCCGTTCCACCTGCACGATCCGTTCTGTGGTACAAGGATTTACGACACTCGCTAGCCTCCAGCTAACGTTAGTTTAGCTAATAGCTAATTCGGCGGACCGCGAAGTGATTTATAGCGGGCTGCCGTAGCTGACTAGCTGATTGTAGCGGTCTGCCATCAGCCTCCACAGTTAAGCTAACGTTAGCCAAATTAGCTGTTAGCTAAACTAACTGCTAGCTGAGACAGCATGTAAACTTTAAAAGACCCGCAAAACAAAACTTGAAAATAAACGTTAACATATATAACAGCTGTTACGTCAGTTCTACTTTACTTGTCTGCTCCGTGCACAAGCACTGACAGCGAGCGACTGTTCAGTGCAACAGCAGCACATGTTCTCAATGAGAACAGGAACAGACTTCACTGTGATAAAGTAGAGAAGCTACTCTTCGTCAAGAAAAACCTGCCACTTTACCTCAATTAGAATGGGCTTGTCTAGTGTTTAAATATTTGTTATCCACTTTGCACATCTGCAATTGAGCAATTCTTGGTGCATTTGTTGTTGTTAAAGTTCTACAGTTAACATATGGGCTATGGCAGTATTTGTTTTGATGCGCTATTATGTTAAAGTTAGTACACAGTCATAAATGCAATGGTACTAATAATTGGCATAATTTCTTTCGGTGTTTCGGTTTTCAGTCTTGGTTTCCTCTTTTTCGGTTTCGGCCAAGAATTTTCATTTCGGTGCATCCCTAATAGTTTTGTATTGGAACATATAGAGGGTTCTCCAAGTCGACAACAAAATGGCCAACTACACCTCTCTGTAAAGCAGCCAACAGCTGTTTTCTCTGACTGAGAGCGACCTATCAGCAGCAGGCAAGAACGTCTGCACTCTAGCTGAGCTGTGGCAGACACAGCGTGGGTGAGATGGTGAGAAGAGCTGTGAGTGACCATAAGGAAAGGGCCTGTTATGTGATAAGAAATGGTTATCCTGTTCAAAGATGTCAGCTGCTCTGCCTCCATTATTTGGCCAAGTATGAAGTCATGACAAAAGGCTAATATGTTTATTTTCACTTAACATGCAAGAGGAGGAACAATAGGAAGACACACTGTCTCACATTGTTTAAACTGATTACAGTGGTTCAATTCTAGACAAGAATGCACACTAGTAGTTGTTTTGTGTATGACAATGTGTCACTAAGAAAAATATCTGCAAAGTCTATTATATGCCCTTAGTTACTGACTGCTAACTCTTCTACCTGTTCTTCCTCCTCTGGACAGATTGTAACCGAGGACCAATTCTGTGGTCATCAGGGCAATGACATGTATGATGAGGAGAAGGTGAAGTACACTGTCTTCAAGGTCCTGAAGAGCTCTACGCTGCAAGAGTTTGTCCAGACCCTCTCCCAGACCATGGTGAGAGATGAGACTGTGTCAAATACTGGATGTTTTATGTCCTTGTCTTTTTCCTGTTAGTCTATAATGTGTAAGCTAGACAGCCAGTCACCAGTGTAGAAAAAAACACATGTATACACACTTGCGCTAATTGTCCCGTCCACGGATCAACAGTTGATAAGTGACGTGGGGAAAATTTTAATAAATATTAGTTTGAAGTTTTACTCATAAATGGTCACAGAATGTGGCTAAATGGTTTTACCCATTCAGCTTTTTTTAAATGCAAATTAAATTAAACTCTCCTATTGATTCGCCACAGGGTTTCCCACAGGACCAGATGAGGCTGTGGCCCATGCAGGCCCGGAGCAATGGAACGAAGCGACCCGCCATGCTCGACTACGAGGCTGACTGCAACAAGTCGGTAAGTGTTTGAGTCTGGAAAACCGGTCGAACCTGTGTCTTGTTTTTGATACTTTTTGGACACTTTTGGAAACCTTTTTGTCTGCTGTTTTACCTCCAGTTGGATGAAATAGTAGTATAACGCCTCAATCATGCTACACAGAACCAGGGTTATTAAAGTAACCCAAAGATCTGTTTAGGGCTGGGCGATAAATCAAATTTATCGATTAACTCGAATGTGTAATTGACGTCTATTTGTTTAAATGAAAATCAATTTTCTCCTTAACATCCGCCGACGCTCGCCTCTGGGCTTCCGTAGCTCCGAACGGGCTCAGCCCTCCCCCCGCTTGTTTGCTACCTCTAGAGATGCACAAACAACATGGCAGCAACAGGGACTAACATTAATAATTTTCTTAACCAGTAGTTTCATTACTTACTTAACCGTAATCTCCGCCGAAATGACCGGCAGCTCGCGGTGCACTGTCCCCGGCTGAGAGTCACCTATTCTCAGATAACTGAACCACCAGCTACCGCTGACCTGAAGGAGCACCCTGCGGAGCATCAGAGGCGGTGTTGAGGAACACTATTGCGGCTCAACAAACCTACTAAATGCTGCTGATACGACCGAGCTGTGACGGAGGTCTGTAGCGGCTTAAACAACTTGCAATCGCCGCTCTGTAGCACGGAGCACCGCTTCGACGTTTGTTTTTTTATCGCTACGGCGGAGCTTGCTACAACAGGTATGCTACATTCAAGAGACCATGGGATGTTAACGTACGTTACTCAGCAACAGGTGGAAACGGGCAAGGTTGTGCAATAACGTTAAAATGATTTGAACTTTTAGCGAGGAACGAGAAGTGAATTACCTGTATGTGTGAAAACAGCTTTATCTCACGCATCCGTTTTGTTGTTGAATATATGCCCCCCCCCTCCCAAAAAAAAACCAAACTGGTAGGGAAAACACTCAAACCAATTTATATTTCCACAAAATTGGCATGAATAATCATAATGGTATACAATGTGTGTGTGTGTGTGTGTGTGTGTGTGTGTGTGTATATGAGTCAAAACAAAATAAAACTTGTTTTGAACAATTTCTTTGTCATCTGCAGATTGATTTTAAGTAGGGTGAGAAACAATTTGAATCTTAAATCGGATTTTTTTTTTTTTAATCGGGGATTTTTTTTTTTTAAGGCCATATCGCCCAGCCCTAGATCTGTTGGTGCACATAGTCACTCATTATTGGAGGCCACCCCCCTAAGTCTATATATCCTGTTTTATGAACATGAGCATTAGTGCCCGTGAATGCGTACACCGCTCTGTGCATGAGAACGTGTTCCACTCTTGGATGGATTTTTTTTTTTTTTTATGGAAGTGCATGTTTGCATTGTAGATGATCGACTTGAGCGACAATGAGAACCCCTGGACAATATTTTTGGAGACAGTGGATCCAGAGATGGCGGCCAGTGGGGCCACATTACCCAAGTTCGACAAAGACCGTAAGTCTCAAACCCTCATCTAGCTCAGTGTCCATTTCAGCTACGTTTCACACGTGGCACTTTATTTTGGTAATTGTGTTTTGATTTAGAGGTGAAAATGTCTGTCAGTTTCAAACTTATGGCAGTGCAGCAGGACTTCTACATCATTCCTCCATTTAGTTATCAAAGATTTTATTTGTTTCGAACTGACTTTGCATTCAGTCTGTGTTGGTAGAGGCATACTGCAATCTGAAATACTAGAAAAGCTGCTTCACAGGTTATGATCACTTGACTGTTATTGTTAACATTGTTTTGAAGCACTGACTAATGCAATAGAGGAGTAGTTTTGTGTAACTTGAGTAGCCCTACAAGGTTGTTTTTCATTTTTGTGTTTAGTATTTTAATTTTAACACTATTGGTGGTAATTTAAGCAATTCCTTTTGATATGCTTCCACCTTTTTGTAGAAACAAGGTCTATATCTCTTCCTATTTTAGATGATGTCATGTTGTTCTTGAAGATGTATGACCCCAAAACCAGAAGCTTAAATTATTGTGGACATATCTACACACCTATATCCTGCAAAATAAGTAAGTGGTGGCAATGTCCAAGTCTATTTTAAGCATAACACACTGTCATACATTACAAAAAAAAAATGCCTTGAACTTAATGTTTGTATCACATTTCTGTTGCTCTTTTCTCCCTATAACCAGGAGACCTTCTACCAGTCATGTGTGAGAGAGCAGGGTTTCAGCAGGAAACTAGCCTTATCCTCTATGAGGTGATCTATTTATGTAGCACTCACTCTCTGGCACATTCCTCTGCCTTTTTCTCACTTGTTCTCACTCTTCACCCACTCCTTCACACTCGCAAGCTCTTCTTTCCGGCACACAAGCTTTGTCTCACAAACTCTCCTGTTCACACTTTCATATGCAGCATCTCCCTTTTTCTCACACCTAACCATCCGTAGTTGCAGGTTTACACATCCTTAGCCAGACAGTCCTGTGCATTTACCAGACCAACTTCATTTTGACTACATTTCCCATATGCCTGGTGTGTTACAGGAAGTAAAACCCAATCTAACGGAGCGGATACAGGACTATGATGTCTCGCTGGACAAGGCCCTGGATGAGCTCATGGA